>NC_048907.1:14609974-14662093 GCF_011077185.1 Oxyura jamaicensis | reverse complement strand
TTCCTTTCCTTTCCTTTCCTTTCCTTTCCTTTCCTTTCCTTTCCTTTGTTGTTGTTCATATTCTGTGTTTGTAAAATAAAAATTAAGAACTATGTCAGTATGATTCCATAATTCTGCAAAACCCTGGAGCTTTTATAGCAATACCTCTCTCCTTTATCTGCTGTTTATGTTTGGTGGTAACACAGTATTCTCCTGCCTAATCAGAAGAAAAAGTGTCTTGCTCCAAAGTAATAACTTTAAGATGGTAAAGGGCTGGGCTTTGAGACAATAAAACTTAGCAACAGGAGTTATTTTTGCTTAATAAAGGAGAGATGAAGACTAGAGCTTCCAGTAGACCTCAGCAGGGATAAAAGCTTTCTGCATCAAACCATTTCTAGTTTTAAAAGCATATTAAGACACTCACAGAAAGAGAAATTCTTGTTTCCAACTCTACCTCATTGTTTTATAGCTTAAAGACCATGGTACTGTCAATCCCACAATACATGACAAGAAGAAGCAAAGACAGCAAAACTGTTGCCTCAGAGGACAGATTTAAAATGAACAGGAAGATTCAGGTCTGCTCACAAACCTGCTTATTCTATGGAATGAGTACACTCCAGATGGGCTGTTATTTACTGCAGGGTTCAGTGAATTCTCCATGACTGCAGAACTGAACAACACTTACCCTTATTCCTTTACAAAATGCTTCCCACTTCCCAGGTCTTTAATTCCTATTAGCTAAGGAATTACTAGAAACACAACTGATATATAAAGAGTAATTGCACACAGACAGCTGAAGAAAGAATTGAACACTAGTGTAAGAAGCAGAAGACAGCAAGGTGAGGGGAATGCACTTGCAGTATCTCATGCTTTTGAAACTTGACAAGAAACTTCACAAGAAACATCATCCCTGACTTTAATACTTCAAAAGAAAGACAATTAGAAGAAATCATCCAGCAATTAAAAATTGTTATTAAATCTGCAGCAAGCTATCCACTAGGGTGTTTTGTTAAGACTGGGCTTTTAGAGCGAAGCCTAAAGCACTAACACAATATTGACAGCATTTGTAATGAGGAATCAACACTGAGACTACACACAAAACCTTAGTGAAAAGATAAGGGGCTTTTTCAGGCAGAGCAGGAGCAATTCAGAATAGTTCTTATCTAGCGATCCCTGTTTGCACTATGAGACTTGATTACCTCTCAGGAAAACTAAACCTCAGGTCTGGCTGCAAAAAATTCAGATACTTAGATTGATTTTGCAAGTATCTTCATAGATAGTTACTATGGAATTTTAAACAGAAGCTTGCTCACACCTTGCAGATAGTATAACATTCAGTAAGATAAAGAAAAGCCACACCCTGCAGTTAGGAAGGTTTGAATTTTCTTCTTACTGCTTTCAGATTTCTCTTGATCTCATCTTTGGTCTCTTAATTGCCAGTTAGCTTCTCTCCAAGTTTGTCAGGTTTTTTTTCAAGAGAACTAGCAAAGTTTTCATTTCTGACTAGCACTGACCTACAACAGAAGAGCAGTTAAATACAGTTCAAGCTCATTTTCTGTTCTGTGAATTTCAGACCTGCCCCCAGAAATTTCCTTCCAAACTGGTGATGAGTTTTTGCAGGTCTTATTTAATAACACAGCTAAGTTGCTAATTTAATTAATTTTGTAATCACATGGACTATCAACTGAGCTTCTTACTGCCTTTTACTCACAGCAGTGGAAGAAAGCAAGAGCCCTGTAAAGTCTCTGGAAACTTATGACAAGAGAGTTGTGCTGAAGTCTGCAAAAAAGAATGTGAGTAGATGCAAAATCAAAGGCTAAAAAGGATCCCAGTTGCTGTGTCAGGTAACACATAATTTAAATGTTTTAAACTCTCCAAGTAAGATATAATGCACAGTTGTTTTTTTTTGTTTGTTTGTTTGTTTTGTTTTGTTTTCTGATGGCTCAACTTCTTCATATCAGTAATCTCAAATGGTGGCAACATTCGAGGTGACCAAAGTTCTACTGAGACAGGAGGCAGCTTAATAAAATATTAGAGCAGGCAGCAGAACATCAGCCTGTCTCTTAAACAAGAGAGCCTGGAATTGCATTTTTCCCATTTTTACCCTACAGCCAAAGGGGCAGGGAAAAAACAAAACAAACAACAAAAAAAACTTGTTTGTTCTTATGATAAATTTTGCCATTTAAGTAAATTAGAATAGAATTCAAGAAATGTGGTATGTCTGAGTGCAACAGCTGGGAAAAATTGCACAGTGGCCGCCAATATCAATAACTTCGTATTAATTGGTTCCAAAGCCATTTCTGAAACAGCTAAGTCAAGAACCTGTGCAACAGGATAACAGTGTTATAGGGAATGGTAAAAGCATACATTTCTGTAGTGCTCTCCTTGTAATTCCCCAAATATTTGTGTATTACCCACTTGGATGCAGCTGTTCTTAAGATGCAAACATTATTACAAAATACAACTAAACAACAACAGAAGCAGCAAAAAGACAGACAAAGCAATGGACTTGTGCTCACCACAAGTACATGAAGACAGAAATGGACTTAAATCCATTTTGCAGCAATTATTCAAAAATATATGGTTTCTCATCAGAATTAAACAAGGGTTTGGAAACCTGCCTGCTTGACTTTATGGAGACTAAATCTAGTTCTATTTTGATATTGTTTGTTATCAATTAATTGACGGAACTTCCTGGGCAAGTTATTAAGTTCCCATACTATTTCCTTATTATCTGTACAACACTAATACTATTAGCCTTAGTACTTTAAAAAGGAGATCAAGGATTACATAGAACTAGGAATATTTCTCAAATCCTGGTTGAAAAAATGCATGCCAACAGTTTTCTTTTATCTGAAAACCTCCAAACTCTCTTCAGTGTCATTAAAAGAAGATTTATTCTAACATTATTTTATAAAAACAAAAGACTGTAAGCATTTAAGATAATTATTTGCCTACAATCATAGCTTGACTGTTATTCTTGTTTTCTAAAATGAATCTGTTTTTGAAGGTGACCTGCATTACCGCACTGGTAATAAAAATGCACCATGTGTAATCAGTCATTATTTTATCTCTAAGCATATTCAGTCGTTCAAAAGGTGTAAGCATTCTCAAGGGGAGCATCATGCCAGTAACAGACTCCTCTTCAGGAAAAAAGGGGGTCAAATCTTTTCCCTGAGTAGTAACTCCCCAGTCATACTGATTTATTTAAACACTGAATAACATATTTCATGTTTATCTTTTTCTAATATCTTGTACTTTGCCTTACATTTAGTATTTTGCCACATTTATAAACTTATTTTCCTGTCACTATACATGCAAGTGCCTTCTGAGATCCCACTGATTACAGGTTCAGGTGAAAATATTTTAATTTTGAAAGAGAATTACTTAAAATTATGTTGAACTGTTGAAAAACAATTTAATTTTCAAGAAGTTTTGCCCAACCTTTTATATTCTTCATGTTTTGCTTTCAATCATGCACTTTCAATAAATTCCCAGAAACATTTGGAAGTTCATGTACAGAAGCATCTCATTTTTTTATGCTTAGTCTTAGTAGTAAAATAATACATACAGAATTCCAGGGTTACAGGGAGGACAAGGCCCCAAAGTATTTTTGATTGGCAAGGCAAGGCAGGGAGGGAAGGTGTCTGAATAACATGCAGCTTTCACGCTATGCTGTGCAAAAGCAGTAATATCCATTTAGACAGTGTACCACACTATATAATACCTTGCATTATCTCTTGATGAGCTGCAAATAGTAATTACACAGAGTACCTGCAGTCCTATCAAATTAAATCTGAAGTACTATAAGGTAGGAAATAGGATATGGTATGTATTAAGAATGAAAAAGCCTAGGTGAAACTCCTTGGTTAAACTCAGATACTCTGAGTAAACTTGGGCAGATACTTTCATTTTTCCTCCTTTCCAATTTTCAGAGAGAAAATGGAAATCACACATTACAAGAGTTGTGTAAAGCTATATACAGCTTGGATCATACTTTTATGCTATATAAAGAAAGAAGGATCTACGGGTCATTTCTCAGTAATTATCTCTTCCCCTGTGATCTACCAGTATGGTGCCAATCTTCTCGGTCACTTTTGCCATGTACTGGGGACTGGCGAGGCCCAAAAAGCAGCCACTGTCTGACACCTTTGCCCTGCACAGCACCTTAAATGTGGCAAATACCTGCAAGATTCAAATACAGATCTTAGAACAAATTAATTTAGATCGTATCCTCTATTGGCATTAATTATTAGACAGAGTATTTAGTAGATGAGCAACAGGAGGAACTTTTGTCTTTTCAGTCTATACTCCTTGGTGAAGAGTAATTTTTAGTCCTGTATGGAATCCACACTGAGAGCAGACAAATGTAGTTTTAAGTTTGGATATTACTGTGCACTAGTATATGATTTTGCATTTAACAATACTGTACTGTAAATAAAAGCTGCTGATTCTATAGAAAACAACCAGCCAACCATGATTAATACGGTATCAGAGAATACAAAACATTTTACTCCAACTAGCACATCTGCATCCCATTCTTTTCACAGGTTTTCATACCTATAGGGGAAATCTCTCTTCAAAAAGAAAAAAAAAATCTTAAAAAAATACTTATGCATAGAAAAAATATACATGCATAGAAATGTATCTGACAATTTCTCCACACTTGGTCTGGCTTTGGCCAGGGCCTGATGGACATATCACAGGTATAATAGCAAAAAAGATGTTATATTGGTTCCGGGCTCACATTGTGACTGGTCTGAACTTTATAAAATATGTGAATTCAGGAAAAAAAAGGAGCTCTGAATAACTACTCAAGCTTGCAGTGTCTATTTCATTCTCAGAATCCATTCTGAAGGGAGAGCAGCAAAGACCAGACACACCGGAACTATGTGATCTTCTACAAAATACACAAATACTCATGATTAGTTAGCTCCTATGTCTCCAAATTTATGTTGGGCTTCTCATGGTTGCCACAGCAAATTTTAGAAGTCATTGTATGTATTGTCTAGTAAAATCTCTTCAGGAAGGACAACAGCTACTGACAGCTGGAGGGCTAGCTCCACTCTTCTCAGTCAACTACTACATTTTGCTCTAAAGGCTAAACAAACAAACCTGATTAACTCCACACTGAAACAATATCACAACCTGCGGTCAGATGCTTAGGTGACCTAAAATGCTCTATCTTGATTAATTCCTGGGCCAATACAGAGATTTATATTGATCTAAATCTGGCCTCTGTTACCTGAAGGACAGACCCACAGTAGATGAAACTCTGAGCTGGGCCTGAAAAAAACAGGCCTCTGACTTCCAGTGTAACCTTAGTAAAGTCACTCCTTCTGCCTAGGTCTCCTTGTCTACAAAAATAGAACAGTGAAATTGACCCCCTGAAGTGTTTCAAAGTCTTTTGATGGAAACTGTAAAATACGAGTGACAAATACCTTTACCAGTATAGGGAAAACTAGTTCAACTACCCTCTGCAAATATTTTTAAGAATGGGGAAAAAGATTTTCTTCATCTGATTTTTTTCTCTCCCCAGCAGATCTTATTCTTATCTAAAACTTCCCCTTGAAAATTACATTTAGTTTTATAACATGCTTGGGAACCCTTTGGAACAGTATATACTTTATAAATGCAAGATAAAAATTACTGTTTCCAGACTTCTGTGTCTAACCAACATTCATCCAAAAATGTAAACAGATTGAAAATTCTGTTGTAAATGCTCCATTTCTATCCCCAACGCTCCATAACATTTGAGTGGGTAAGCGAAAGAACTGATCTAACTACATTTGCATATTGGAAGGTTACACAGAGCTCATTAAATCATGAGCCTGAGCTGGTTGCCAAACACTTATTTCTATTGCAAAATGAATTCAGAAACAGAGGGAATATCCTCACATATTTAGGGCTTTGGGCACCATGTTATTAGACCAGGATATATGAACACTGCCCAGTCTAGAATGGAGTCATTAACAGAAAATCAATATTTTCAAGTTATATTTGAAATCTTAGTAGAGCCAGAAAGACTCCTAGTACTTTCTTGGTTCAAGTCACTTGATGACAGCTGCATCTGTAGCATGTCCTGATGTCAGACAAAGTGTGATTTAACTTTATGTAATGATCTTTCAAGAGTAGGGTCAATTTTTATAATTTCTTTAATGTATTAACATTTAGTGAATGTGTTTCCCTCCTTTCCTCCATGGATGTGCACTACAGAGGGCTACTAAAAGACTGCTTTAAACTAAGCCCAGCAACACCTTCAGAGACCCCAGAGACATTCTGATCCTAGCAAACAGAGATACTTGTGTAGAAGAGGAATTCTGGCTTTTTATAGTGGCTCTGTTGTACATATGGGCCTGGAATCTGCTTAACTCCAGTATTTACAATTGTAAAAATGGTAGGTAGTGCTTTCAGATTGCAAGTGTGAGAATGGAAGGACCTCCCCTCCCACACCCCCACTAAGTTGCAATTCAAGATCTTTTTTTTTTTTTTTTTTTTTTTTTTTTTTGAGAAGGTATTGTTCTGGCATCCCCCTTGAACTGAAACCAGAATCTTACTCCGGATAACACTATTCTGGGGGGAAAGTGAGTAAAAAGTAAAAATCACTCATAAAAATACCACTATGGCATACCTTTTAGTATTATACTTTCTAAGGATCTGTAGCTCATTCACTAGTTAGCTGGAAACTTCTGCATATTTTTTAAAGTCACTTTTTTTTCATTGATTGGCTTTTCCATCATCCAGTCTCCTCAGGGCTGGAATAGTAGCAGCTACTAGCCTGACTTTCAGGAATACAGTCTTCAGAAATCAGTGCCTTAGGGAGTGACCTAGATTTTTTTGTAATCATTTAGCTTGCCACCATACTGTGCCATTCATACTTCTATCCAAACACCTCTTATACCACATAATATTTTTAAAACCACATGAAATCTGTTTTTTCATTTCAGCCTACGTGTGGTGTTCATCCCCAAACAAGACAGGTAATTAAACGTGCTAATTCTATTGACATCCCCAACATCATCACCACATTTGAACCTTAAGTGGTAAAAACAAAGCCAGAGAATGGGATTCACTGAATAATTGAAAGTGATTTCCCGGCATGAAAAAAAAATCATAAAAAAATTAGAGAGTGCTGCTAAGGGGGGTCTCATAGGTTCTGCAAGTCACTCAGCATTAAGCCAGGACTACTTTCCCCGATTCCAGGGGACATGAGGCTGTTTGAAAACATATTCAGATTATGAATCCTGCCAGCAGACCTGCATTTCTAGAAGCAGCTCAGAAAGCTAGTCATCACACAAACAAATGGTTTCAAATTAGCTACTAAAAATTCCAAGTTCAATTTTTGAAGTTGTTAAAAAGAATGAGGAAAAAAACAAACAAACAAAAGAAAACATTTAGCTGTTCTTTGTCTTTGCTCCTTTCTCCTTATATGCAGACAATGTCTCAATAAAGCAGCAGTGGTGTGATGCAATTTTTACTGCTGTTTTTGAAGAACTGCTTTGAACAAAAATACAGTTGTCTGCAAGCCTCTCAAATCCTCCTGCAGAAAACCAACTGGGGACATTAGGAAATACTTTCAACTGGATTCATATGCTATTGCTCCAATGTAAAAATAACAACTACACAACTATTACACTAACAAACAAATAAATAGACAAGAAAGTAATGAAACAGCCTAAAAGATTTCAAAGTTTTAACAAAAGTAACTTTACTTGGAAGACAAAGATACTTTCAAGCATGTATTTATAACCAGTATTCAATATTCAGATTTATCTTGATGATACAAAAACTGACAGAACATAAAGCAGGTGTCCAGTGAATAGCTCTGATACTATTTTCCCTGTTTTTAATTTGTTCAGCATAAATAACAACTCAGTTAAACTGATGGTCAGAATGATCAAAACCAAGATATTTAAATGAGCTGAAGAAGGATGTTGGGAATTCTCCCTGTTTTTGAATATCTTGTTACTTTAAAACATATTAAGAAAATATTAACAAAAAAATTAACAAAAACAAACAAAACAAAACAAAACAAAAAAGCCAAGAGAAAAGTTATCCAAAGGCCTAAATTTTTCAAAGAGCTGTTGATGGAAGGGATTTTCTAAAATGCATGTATTTTTTTCATGGTGCTACATAGACATATTTAAAAAAGTCTAGACTGAGATTTCTGCTTGTGCAGCCAAGATTCCCAGCACTGTAGTATACTGGGAGCTGTTGTCTGAAAGTTTCTGGAAGGGGAAGGTTAGGAGTCTGTGCACCTGTAGATAAAATAAAAAAGTCTTGATCTCTAAAACCTTCTAAAGAACATCGGGACCTCCATCTTGATCAGTTCAAAGAACAGAGAGAAGTCCCTACTCCTGATAGCTTGCCTGGCTTGGACAATCTATCTTCAACAGTTAAAAACTTCAGCTGTGCTGCTTGTGTCAGACATACTCAACAAGGAAGATATGAATCACAGAGTTATATCCAGATAAAAACTAATGAATCATGTAAAATTTACCTGCAGTCCTTCCCAAGTTAAAGACGAAGGGGCTGGAATATTGCATATTACTTATGCAATAATTTGGGGTAGAGTGAGACAGGGTGTGGTGCTGGAAGACAATAAGGGAATGAGATGAGCACATCTGACAGTTGCTAAAGGATTTGAAGGGCTGGATTCACAATCCAGAAAAATAAAAAAGCTGGGCTGTAAAGGGCATCTATGCCATGCTTTATTTAAATCTAGATATTATTGGATGGTGATGCATCTTAAAATTGAAAGCAAATTTGTCTATTTTCTTGATTCAGATCCAGCTTAGATCCTTAGTCTATTTGATTGATATTTTAATTTTTTCAATGCATACTCTTCAGATACATAATGGTACAGAAATGCATGCTGCCATATAGTACGTTTGGAGCAAAAATCCCCTTTTGGATTTACCCTGTACTGAGCAGCAGTTTCACAAAGCATTACAGGAGTTTTGCTGTTTTGAAAGTATTCGGTCTTTGGCAGCATCTGACATCCTGTGTTTTGCAGACAATATTTGGAACAGCTATTTTTTAGAGGGCATCATCAAATTGTCCTAACACATGAAGATTTCTCAAGAGTTCAGTGGAATCACTTCTGTTCTGCTATCAGGAAAACAAATGTTTCTTCAAATCATGCCACAAAGTCAGTTCTCAGATTAAGTTATCCATCTTATTTTTCTTATTTTGAATGCTCAGTCTCACTGGTTTAGCAATGTACTTTTCTCTCATTGTAACATTCCCTAGATAACATAATGGAGAAGAAATTCCCTAACCCCCCTCTAAGAATTTTTATGAATTTATCTGTTTTGGGATATTTACATGCAAGAAAGTTTGCGGATTTATCAATAGTGGTCAAGTATCATGGGAAATGTGAAGAAGGTCAGATGTCAGCCATTCCACGTCTTCATATCTCATCTGAATTCTGCTCCAGTGTTTCTGTTGAAGTCTCTGGCACAAAATTTCATGTCTCTGGAAATGGTTCAGTCACATTTCAAGAGCATTTTTCAATCTGTCTCTTCCCCATAGCTTTACCTATAAGCTGACTTTGACCATTACCATTTTCTTTCAAGCTGTCTTTTCATCACTGCCTTCACTGCAGTGACAGCAATTTTGCTTCAGCGCCTTGAAGAATCTTCCCCCTTACTGACCCCTGTACTTAAATTCAGCTCCTGCTTCTACTTTCACTCATAAATATTTAAATGTAGTAGTTTACACCTGCTGGATCTCATCTTCTGTCATTAAGATCATTCAAGTTTACTGTGGGGGAAAGAAAATAGAGTGCTTTGTGATGTCAGATAATTCTCTGTAATGATTCTCCTTGCAGATCTGGTCCTTTCATATTCCTTTTAACTTCTTTTCCCACCATCAGTTCTCCCTCTTAAGATCCCTTTAGTTGGCTGCCACCTTTTCCCACAACATAGACCCTTGGATAAACTTTTTCTGATTACTCCTATCCAAATTAAAATAAAGAATCAATTCCCTTAGCAATTCCCCTTTACTGTCTGGATAGGGGATACATTCAGAGACTGTTCTATTAACTTGGTTCACAATATATGATCATTTCTTTCCTTACAGCAGCATGAAAATGAGATTGGAGGGACAAGAAACTTCCCAGTGTCCACACTCAATACAGCAACAGATTCAGAGACTAAAGACCAATTTCTTTCTTCCAAAAGCTTTTCCAGTCTGTAGTCCAGTTAGTTGTTCTTGACGTTTACAGGATTGAACAGGACAACTCACTGGAGGAAAAACTGATGGATATATTTTAAATGTTACACAGAATCACAGAATAGTCTAGGTTGGAAGAGACCTCCAAGATCACCGAGTCCAACCTCCAACCTAACACTAACAAATCTTCCACTAAACCATATCCCTAAGCTCTACATCTAAACGTCTTTTCAAGACCTCCAGGGATGGTGACTCAACCACTTCCCTGGGCAGCCTATTCCAGTGACTAACAACCCGTTCAGTAAAGAGGTTCTTCCTAATATTCAGCCTAAACCTCCCCTGGTGCAACTTTAGCCCATTCCCCCTCGTCCTGTCACCAGGCACGTGGGAGAATAGACCAACCGCCACCTCGCTACAGCCTCCTTTCAGGTACCTGTAGAGTGCAATAAGGTCTCCCCTGAGCCTCCTCTTCTCCACACTAAACAGTCCCAGCTCCCTCAGCCTCTCCTCGTAAGACTTGTTCTCCAGAACCTTCAGAAGCAGAACAAAAAAGTTAATTCTTAAGAACTGATGAAAGAGTCATGTTATAAGGCCATCAATGCTCTCCAGACCTGCTTCCGTCCATGCAGCTCTATGAACCACAGAATCATAGAATAATTTAGGATGAAAGGATTCCAGGGAGGATACTTGCTCCAATGCTGCTCAAAGTAAGGATAATGGCATGAAAGCAGGAATAGATATTAAAAAACAAACAAACAAACAGACAAAAAAACCAGAGCTGTTAAGGAATCTGAGTCACCATGCTGCAGAGTTCCATCTGTTCTAAATAAATATTATCTTATGAAACTCAGAGTGGCCATAAAATGTTGGGAGAAATAGTGGTGAGAATGAACTTGAAACCTAGCAAGCGCTTCAAGACAGATAGTATTTGGGGTACTACTCTCTTGTTTTTTCTCTTGTAACTTGTACAATAAATTCCCTGATCACTGAGTAGTCCAGAAATCAGTCAGTCCCAGCTAGCTGGCATCTTCCAGGCCAATTTCAAATAGTTTTAGAACAGCAATTAATGTGAAACTCAACAGTGTCTCCTGCAGCCTGCCTGGGAAAAGCTGCCTATAAACAATATTTAAACAGCTACTCTGTATCCCATCTAGGCATTTTTTAGGTAAAAAGTCCCTCTCTGCTGCTCTTTGTTCATGTTTTCAGTAATTTCTCAAGACCTTACTGAAACAGGAGACAGATCCTTTGACAGATGCCATTTCCCTGTGACTTCCCAGAATAATGTCCTTGAGTAGTTGCAACCCTGTATAATTACAATGTTAATGAACTAAATGATTCCACTGTTATGGTCCTTACTTCAGGATATTGTTCACATTGGAAAAGTGTTTAGGTCATTAAATATTTTTTGTCTGCTCAACCACTTTTAGCCCAAGCTGCAACACGTATTGTATTGGGGTCTCATTGATACTGTCTCCTAGTTGTGAAAACTGGACTTTTTTTTCCCCCTTTGTTTCCTATTTCTTAACAAAGCTATTCCACAGAAAAAGTCTCCCTCTCTATCCTTGTTTATTACAGTTTTCTACTGTTTTGTCCAGGGCAAAAGTGACCCTTTCTTGTCTGTAGTTTCTCACATCTCTCTCAGACACCCCCCCTTTTTTTTTTTTTTTTTTTTTTAAAAAAAAAAAAAAAAAAAAAGGTGTTTTGACTTAACATTTCCCATCTTCCATTCTTTGCAGCCACTGCTGACAGAACACCATTTCAAATCCTTGGGAAACCTCTTGTGCAGAATTTCAATTGTTTTATAGGACAATGCTTCAGCACTTTGCACTTTGATACAGGAGAAGAAATAACAGATAAGACAAATGGATTTTTTTGCTTTAAACTCTCTCCCATGGTATTGCAGAAGGGCTTAGATTCTTGCAGGTTCCTGCATGCTAACTCCAGCAGAGGAAAGAGAACATGCTACCACTTTCTCATTTGCAGAGAAAGTGAAAAATTGAGCGAGTTTGATCCTTTACTGGTGACTAAACAGGGTATCTGGTGGTTGAACTCCATTATGGTAAGAATGTCATAATTTGTTTAGTAAAATTATGCCATTTTGCACTTGAAGTTAGAAGTGTTGAGAAACAGGAATTTATGAGTTTTGTAACTATTGTAAAACATCACTAGTTCTAGATCTTTTGACAGAGGAAGTTTTTCCTTCAGTTTTCAAGAAATGGAGACATTCTGTCAGTTACTGATATTTAGACAGCAGAATAAAGCAAATGAGCTGTAACAAAGAATATTCTATGTTATAGTTTCTGCAGATTAGGAATGCTATTTGTTACAAAATTGAATCACAGTCTATTAATAAAGCAATACATAGTTTAAAACTACCTAATTTTTAAGCTATTTAAATTGTTTAAAATTAACACTTTATTTCCATAAAATAAATCTTATACATGGTTTATATTTAGATTCAGAGATAAAAACAGATTATGCAGGTTCTAAATAATGCACCTTTGCTGTTGAAACCTGATTCTTATTTCCTTGTTCATTTATGATTAAGCCAAGAGAATCATAATATATTACTGTTTGCAGTATATATTTCACTAAATCAAACTGTAAAGTATATTTATATTGCTCATTTTAGCCACTGAAAAAATCCCATGCAAAATTAATTACCTGTTGATACCTTTAATGTCCCTATCTGGGAGAGGGACAGAGTGTTTGTTTATAAAAAGTAGGAAACATAAATAGTATATCTGAGTATTCAAATACATGCAATATTATAAGTATACAATGTTTTAATGAAAACAAGGGTCACGTTGCCAAACATAATATATAAGTTGTAGTATTAAACAACAATACAGAAAGAGAGGTCTTGGGAAAATAGGGACATATTTCCAGATTAAATTTACCAGATGCCATGTGATTTCATGACACAAACATTAGAAACAGTAGGGTTACCTTAATAGACCCTATGGTCACCCTCTAATGTCCCTATAAAACTTGGAATACAAAACTGGCCTATAAAACAAAAGGCAATAAATAATGCTCACTGTTTTCCTGATCTTATAAGAATTAAGTCAAAATCACTTCTTACATCTAAGACTATACTATTGACTTCAATGGAATTAGGTGCATCAATAACTGGAAATGTTATTTTCTCAGTCTGCCTCCTTCAAATACATACATCATCTTGCCCAACCAAACCATTCTGAATTGCACAATAATTTTGAACATATATCAAGGTTTTGAACATATATCAAGGTTAATCTGAACAAGGACAGAAAAGGTGGCTTTTTAACTTCATTCTTTGCATTATGAATGTACAGTAAAGGTGCCAGTGGAATTAAACACAATCATCAAATACTGATTGGCAGTAAAATAACTGCTTTGAAATATATTGGGAAAAATTGAAGTATTCTTCAAATTCTATTTCTATTTTCAACATATTTTCACTGGAGTCATGACTCCTTGCCTATTTGAGAGATCAAGGACCAATGAATTCTGATATATTTTAGGACATGGTGAATGTGATAAATGATTAAGTCCCAAATAGGATTTTTGTGATTTATTAAGCGAATAGAGGCAAGCAAACAGTGCTGGGTGCACCGGGAGTCTCTGCCCACCAAGACGCACACCTGTTACATCAGGTGGTTGATTTTGATGCTCCTAGACTAATACATAGTCATCACTATTCCTAGAAAAGGCAGGGTTATTATAGTTAGTTCCTGGAATCCAAACCCTCTCTGGATGCATGTGTATCAGTCTCTGGTGGTCTTTCTGGGGGTCTCTTGTGCTGAAGGCTCATAGTCTTCCTCCCAGGCTTTGTCCTTTGGTCGACCTTCAACTCCCCCTTTCTCCTTATTGGTGGATCTCTTTGCTGAGATTATCAGAGGTTTGGGCAGCATCCCATGCAAAAGTCAGCAGTTTCCTAAAAAAACTCCTTGGTCCTCTTATCTCCCAGACTCGAGTCTCAATGTTCGCCCTTCAAACCCTCTATTTACACAAATTGCTGGACCATTCCTTTGCATGATACAAGAACTATGTACACTAATCACTCCTTTTTTCTTAAATAGAAGGTTATATTTCATCATGCGGCCCTAGCATTGTTCCATACTGACACGAATCAAATGAACACATTTCACAGTGAAGAACTGCAAGCCAGCCACATGAACAGTGCTATGCTGCAAAATGTTTGAGGATTTTAAAATATTTTCATACTCCAGAGGTTGGCATAGGCTGTGAATTTATGTTTTTTGTTGCTATGGTAATTTTTATTGTCAGAGTTTTAATAACCTCATCAAAAACCTGCATTCAAGAGCAATGTGGCACCTCTACATAATTTAACACCAAGCCATTCATAGCTTGTGATACCATTTGAAACACTGTGTAAGGAAATTAAAAACAAATAGAAATAAATCACCACAATACTGAAACCAATAAATATTTAGGCTGAAAGGTGAGCAGTCACTGGAAAGAAAAATATATTTCCAGAGTAATGATGGAAACCTCTGACACAATTATTCTCCTAGTAACAGCAACAGCAAAGTTAGCCAACATCAGCTGCAATTAGACCAGGGCTATGTTTTTGTTTGCTCATGTGCATGCATGTGTGTGTGAAAAGTAATTTTATCCAACTGCTTTTCAAAAATCAGACTTGTTAGTCTTGAAAAACAAAGTGTACAAGCTGTTAATATTTAGTTAGTACAGGTTACAAATTACAGGCTAAAACCTACAGAATATTAGGACTACTGCACACGACAAATTCTTTTTGAGTTCAACTTCATTAATGCCAACGACATTTCATCAGGGTGTAATTTGGTCCTGTATCTAAATTTCCTCAGTGTCCTAATACACTATCAAATGACTAGTATCATTTATTTGGTAGCTTTCCATGCTGCTTGTGCATCATTTGCAGAAAGAGACTATTATGTTTCAGCTCTTTAGTTTATTTCTCTGCTTGAACTTTATTGCCTTTCAACAGTTTTTTTCTAACTCTGTCTAGTGCCTAAATAAGGGAGGGAAAAGGGTCTTTAATAAATAATTATTTTTCCTGTGCTCTTTTGGTGCATTACCATTGGTACCTTCAAATTTCTTAGGTTTTTAAACTGAATTAAGAGATCTCAAGTTATACAGGGCTATATTAAATATAGTGTGTTAATTAATATATAAATTTATATATATAAAAACAAACAAGCAAACAAACCAACTTCTGACAAATAAGAATCTTGTGTACTGTGAATTTACACAACCCAGAGGTAACATGTTTTCATTTCAATGCCTGACCAATGCACAGGATGTTACAATGAACAGTTCCCCTCTGAATGCCTAGTTTTCCTATGTATTTTTTTTTTTTCTTCCCTGGACTGTTTCTTGGACCTCTTTCCTATGTGTATTTTAGCCTTTCATACAATATTCTAACCTTTCAGCTACAATCATACAATAACCGATATCTTATTCTATAGGCATGGTTTTGGTCTTATTGAAAACAAGACAAAAAACACTTATGTTTTGCCCTAGCTTCCTTTTGATAGTATATATAGAAGTACTGCTGATACTTCTGGCTTCATGTGTCTATTGAATAAGAGAGAAGACAACTTAGAAGACATGCACTTCAAAGCACAAATATACATGGCATTTTCATGGAATGGACAGCTCATTCAGTAGATTTGCAGAAAACCTTGTAGCAGATAGCTCCAACGAAACTGGTAAAAATCCTGCAGGAAATCAAATTTCTTTTAACACCATGACATTGGGTTTAGTACACTGAGGCCAAGCTCATAAATTAGGGAAGAGACAAAAGCTTCTGGATCAGTGAAAGTATTTCTTAAAAACAAACAAACAAAAAAACCTACAGCTCCCTCCCCATGGCTAGAGTTGTTCTAGTAAACAAATTGCTTCCTTATCAGGATAAGGAAGAGTTCACAACGTGACATGGAAAAGTTCCGTAAATGAACTTCTTGAGTTTGGATCTCTCCCACCACTTAAGGCACACAGTTCTGAAAGTAACCCAGGCCTGTGCTGTGGCACCACAGTGAGCATACTTACTGCCTTCCAGTCCTCAAGGAGTTGAAATTCTTCCTCAGTGCAAGGAGCTAGAAAGAGGCCTATTCACTGTGAATATTTTAATAGTCTTGAATACCTTAGGCAGTAATCAGAGGTTCCCCAGGTGCACAATTTTAAATGAATCTCATGTTGAGCTTTTATTTTTAGAGAAATATAATGATCAAAATTCAGTATAGCATAGCCACATTTGTCACTTCATTTTAAGGGACTTTAAAAATAACTAGACTTAAAATATTTAAGGTTAATTAAGGAAAACACAAAGATTTATACTGTATAGACAAGGCTGCTGTAAAACTTGTGAATTGCCACAGGATAACAAGTGAACATATCTCTTTGATGGCTCTGTGATGTGAGTTGGGGTGGGAGGATAGAAATGCATAGAATAAATAAGACAGAAGAAAAGGTTTTATACTAGATGGAGCTAGCCAAGAAAGTTCCATTCATGTCAATGATGACATCATCTATGGATGATCTATTTGAACATCATGGGAGGACACACCAAGAATTACAGATCATGCCATCAACTTTTCTATTGTGGCATAGCAGGATCTTATGAACCTTGCTCCACAGTTCTGTTGAGATATCCTTGATGTTGCAAGTCAAATGTTATTCTTCCATCTGTATGCTCTGATAAGTGTTAAAACAACAC
This sequence comes from Oxyura jamaicensis, assembly GCF_011077185.1. NCBI lineage: Eukaryota > Metazoa > Chordata > Aves > Anseriformes > Anatidae > Oxyura > Oxyura jamaicensis. The sequence goes on along the minus strand of NC_048907.1, from coordinate 14,645,235 downwards.
TTTTGTTGCTACCACACAAAATTACTGTCTCTTTCCATGCTTTCACATTTCAGGTGTTTACCATCACTAGATCCTCCATATTAAATATTGTTTAAGTACTTTTCTCTCTTTTTAGCAACTGTAGATGCCAGCAAAGACAAAGGCCCTAAGCCTCTCTACAGAAGATAATGTCTTCCTCTAAGTAGAGAGTGCAGTTGCTTAGCTAGAAAAATGTAAATCTCACTCCAAGGTCCTGTAAGAATTTTTGTAGCTGTAATGTGGGATTCTATTGTATCAAAGCAAGTTTTAGCATCAATCAAATAATCATAATTCAATTCCTCTTTAAAACACTGAGCTATTTCTTTGTTCCATCTCATAATTATAGTGTGCCAAGCCTTAGAAAGAGGGGCTCTTCAGAAACCTGTCTATAAATAATGAGGAGTTGACTCTGTGCAAGCTGTTTGAGAAAGAAGACAGATGTCTACTTAAGTACCCAATCTGGGACCAGGCTGCATCTTCTCTGATTTCAGTGAGCTATGAAAGCATATGAGAGAGGAAGCCAGTCACAAAATTCTTTCCTCCTACCAAAAATCATTTAAAAAATAATCTTTCTCTTGAAGAAACGTTGCCTACCCACATAAAACTATTCCATACTTTTATAAAACTGCATCTCAGATAACCAGTGACTAGACCAGTCAACATAACATTTAGGGAAAAAATTGACAGTCTGTGATACTGCAATAAAGTATGTGGCTGATGCCCAGTAGGCAGACACTGTAGGTAATGGCCTACCTGTGCTGGGAGGTACAGCAGGATCAATGAGCTGTGTCAGGCTGGTGCAGGTAGGGACAACATCAAGCAAAGGTCTAAAAAGCTGTCTCTGATTCATGATTCTTTCCTTAACATGGTCCCTAGATGGCTTGAGGAAAGTGCTGCCCTTCACCACGGCAAAAAGAAAAAGCTTAAACCTAGCCTTCAATTTATCTTAGTAAGTGAGGCAAGTCATGCCTGTAATCCAGATATTTTATTGTTCATTTTTACAAGCCATAATCCAGACATAAACAAAGCCAGAACTTTCTGATGAAAATGAAGTCCTATGAATAGCTCTGTCCAATTATTAAAAGAAAGTCTTTGAAAATTTTGTTTACAGACATGAATGGGAAATTTGGCTTTCAGAACATCACATATGTGGCGAACAATGAATTCCTTTTTCAAAGTGAAATGTCACCGAAGTTTTCAACAGAGGCTATCACAGCAAGTACAGCAATTTATTCAATATTCTTGAAACTGCCAAGGAAAAACTGATGATAGCATGGCCAAGTTTGCAATTCATTTTGTTTCCATTCTTTTATTTTTATTTTTTTTTTATTTTTAATTAAATCTGATAGTTGTAGGACAGGGCTACTTTCTGTATCACAGTTGAGCAGACTAAATTTAGATACTCCTTTACCCTTTTTATTCTCCTGGTTGGAGAAATAAAAGAGGTTCCCTCTCCTCTTCCCTGCACCCTCAGCTAGCAGCAATGCTTACTTTAAACTCATCTCTTTTTACTGTTCAAAGGCTTGTCTACTTCTACAAATTATGGTTAGACCTAAGCCTGAAAGTGTTTTAAACCACCTTATGTGTGACTGTAATTGACTCCAGTTCCTTCCAGACTTGGTTGCTGGGCTTGATCTCTGGGAACACCAGATTACTGCTCAGGAACCACACACACCCTTGCTCTCTACACCTTGCTGCATGGATGTGAAGGGTAGCAAGACAGAGTCCTGAGCAAAAGCATCACCTGGTCATCCTTCACTCAAGCAAAAGTAATCAAGCAAATTGCCATTTTCAGTCTGCCTCTCCCAGGCAGCTCTTCTACCTCCCCTCAGCCTATCAGGGACAATGACAGCAACTGAAAATCTTAAAGACAGCAGAGTTTCACACCGATTGAACACAAAATCTGCAATATTGTTGCATGCTGTATATACTTTAGAGGCTTGTTATATTAAAATATATCTGATTTCATTTACGTTTAAAAGAAGATCTGTCAGTAAGTCACAGGGGATTTCAAGGTATGGGGAAAAAGGTCTACAGATATAACAAAATACCACCTGCTGTTTTGACCCATTTAATCCTACATAAAATGCAAGATTTGGGCACAAATTTGTGGCTCAAGCTTAAACACTTAAACGGATGTCCATGAAGATGGAGTACGTAGCATGAGGTTACAACTGAATACTCATTCTCAGTGATACTCAGTGACTACAATATACAATGCAGAAATGGTTCCAGGAGAAGTATTTGCTTAAGGAAAAACTTTGAGACAGAGAAATGTAGCAGGTATTAAAGGCATATTGTGGATAGCAGAGACAGTCAGGCAATGCTGGTCTCATGGGTTAGAAGTAAGAATTGAAAGGGTTGGATCTGAGGTTTTGAGAAACTACTATCTTCAAGAAAACAATATGAGTTTTTAGTAGCTGGGGATGTGGCTGTAGTTACTCCAAAGTACTCTCTAGAGGCCCTTTGCCTTCAAAGCTGTAATTATATAAATGCTTAATTATAGTCACACTAGGCAGACCTAGGCTTTGGGAGTTAACTTATAAAGTTGAGGTCTAACAGGGTAATCATGAAAGATGAAGTGCAGCTGAAGTTAATGGAGAGAAAAATAAGTCTCTGGCAGTGCATGCTGAAGACCACAGGATCAGTGAACATTTACACAATGCTTTTCCTTCAGTTGAAGTTTTTCTTTCAGAACAGAGAAGTGCCTTCACACTGATGGTAACTAAGCCAGTTCTAGGCACAACAAAGTAATACTGAGCAATAAATAGCTCATCGAAACAAACAAACAAACAAACAAACAAACAAAAAAAAAAAAAGGAGAGACACCAGAACTGATGCTGAGTTTTGTCATGGTCACATGGTTGCGGTACAGGAAAGTAGAAAGTTGGGGACAGCAGATGAAATTCTGCTGTTTAATCAGAGCTCCAAAGCATCCTTAAAGCATTGCACTCGGCCAAAAGTTGTTTCTGCAAATTCAAGTAGCTTTTTCCAGCCAGGGATGGAAACCCCAAGGGATATCAAACCATAACTCCTAATACACCATTTCAGAGCTAGTAACCTATGCTGACTTCAACACTAGTATACACCCTCCTTCCTGCCACCAAAACCCTGTCCCATAACAGAGAAAAAAATAAACAGATGTAACCATTCTACTCCACATAGTCCAACTGGGGAGGAAGGCTGTGCTTGATCTGAAGAAAGGAAAGAGTCCCCAGAAATTAGGCTGAAACACATATAGAACAAGAAGCCAATAAACTTCATCAGTGATGACAAGCACATCTCTGTTGACTTGAGTGCAGTTTGTTCTCAGACCTGTTATGTAACAAATGTATTACTGTCGATTTAAAAAAATAAATTTTTAAAAAAGCAACAAAACAAAACAAACAAACAAGCAAATAACAACAACAACAACAGAGGAAAAAAGCACCATAAATTATCTTCAGCTGGAAAATAATCTCTGTGAAGGACAAATAGTCCTACAAAAGTACTTGGAACCTAGTAAAGCTTCACGATGTCAAGGACTTATTTTGGAAGAACCACACGTGCTGCATTTGATGAGAAAAGCAAGTATCTAGTACAAAGTGTCTCTTGTGAAAGTATGGGAGCTGATATTACTCTCTTTGCCATCTGACATCTAGCCAATTAGCAGAGAAAGATTGCAGGAGCTGATCTATTAGGTCCCATAACCTGCTTAAAGTTAAAAGGAATTTTAAAAAAGAATGCAAAGGAGAGTGTTGATTTTTTCTACAGCAGCTTGGCAACAAAGTGATCGTGCCATTAACTATAGTAACTGATGAGTATTTTCTCTTAAGCTGGTCAAGAATATGCTGAAGCAGATTTGACAGAAAAGAAAAACATGCTTTTTTTTTTTTGTGAAAACTCATTAGAAAAACTTCAATCAAAATACTGAACTATTTCTTTAAAGTACTTTGGAAACAGAATAGTATAGAAATGAAAATATTGCCATAAGTAAAATATGGGTTAATTGTGAAATACGTATGTTACTGACCCACTGCCAAATCCCCTTATTCATTTCTACCTATAGTGCCACCACTTATTTGCAACTTGACTTGCTAATGTTCACTGATAATGCATCAGTGAGCTGAGACACATGAAGATTCTGAGTGTATCTTGCATAGGTCAACCATTGTGCTTTGCAGTATGATCCTAGGTAGGCAATGGGCAATCTGTAACATTATTAGTGAGTAAGGTGTCTGTGATGCCAAACTGTATGGACTGTAGAGTTTATCTACAGTCTTTTCTTGTGGAAAAGATGACAGCAGCAGGAAGAGATGGGGAAGGACTTAAATCCCACAGCACAGCTGGAGCCATGCTAAGAAATCACATGTACAGACAAGTATTTGCCTGAGGTGGGATTATGTACCTTCAGATAATCTCCTCAAAACAACCTAAAATCCTACACTGTGGAAAGTAGAGCTTGTTTTTTACCTATTGAATTATTATGACAAGTTTGGAGAGGTGAACTGAACATCAGGATATGGACATATGGACAGCAAGAGGGACATGACAAAGACAGCTACTGTGGGACAAGCAAGGACTCACTGCCCATACCCCAATAGCATACTGTAAAATGTATCTTTATTTCAGAGAAAAATGTGTACAACATTTTAAATTATGAATGGATATCTTTATTAGCAGACTGAAAAGGAAATAACATACCTATTTCTAAGAAGATAATTCACCAGATACAGAGTTTACCACATTCCAGGGTATGACACTGAGACTTTAATGAAGATTAAGCTGTTTGTTGAAATTTTACATTGCATGCTAGAGGCATCCTTCCAACAGTTCATTTTTTTGAAGTCTATGAAAAGTCTTCAAACTCGCCTGTCACAAGTTTCTAACTTTGTCCCTTGGAATACTCAAAAAATAAATTAAAAAAAAAAATTCAAGAAGGTTGTTGAAGTGTCATAGGCTCATTATAAACCACTCTTCCAAAAGTGAATCATATAAGTATAGTCATTATACTACTGAAGGCTTTTATACACATACTACATTGTGTTGCGTCAAAGTTAATCTTTGCACTGACACCTGACTTGCTGCAGTGTGTATAGAACCAAAATTATAATAGAATGAACACCATAATGTGCTCCTAATTGTTGTTCTAAGCCTTAATACAAGATGGGGTCAGAGAGACAAGGATCTTAAATGATTTTATTCCAGGAAACAAAGACAGCATGCAAAGAATCTGCTGCTATGATATCAGTGGGAATAGTCATTAAAAGCTTATTAGTGGGAGAGGTCTAGGCAATCAAGATATAAACACAGAACATTAAAGGAAATAAAGATTGTCCAAAAAGAGCAGTATGGTTTTATTTTCCTTATTGAAGTTTCTTCTGTACTTTAATATGATTAAGATAATTACCACACTGTAAATGTGAAACTTAAGAGCCTATTCAGCAGGCAAAGAAAGTAGTTTAATGACTGCAATGAAGCAGCAACATCTAAGACTAAGATAGGTTTGGGACACAGCTGAACTCTGGAAAAGTTTAGTTCCATAGTCTGCATCTCCTCTAAGCATTATGAATGTAGGACTTAGAAATGTTTCCGAACTCCTCTTTAATTCTTCATGCGAAATGTTGCAGAACTCCTCTTTAATTCTTCATGCAAATAGGCAAACACATCCTTTAGGCAACAGCGTCATAAACCTATTAAGAGATCAGACCATACTTATTCCCCTGCAAGCATGAAGGAATGATGACATTGCTCACAATAGGATAAGTTGCAATTCAAGGCTGCAGAGGAACAGGGAACCCAGCTCTGCAGCATGAGGGAAGATTTTGATAACCCCTAACAGAGGAAACTCAGAATCCTGTTGGATGTTTAATGGTGTATTTATCACATCAAGGGAAGGTAATATTTACCTACCACCTAATAGGCAAAAGAAAGACACAACAAAATCACATACAGAATTATAATGTGATGTGGCTCCAGCAGCACAACAGTGTTTTTTTTTTTTTTTTTTTTTTTTTGTTTGTTTGTTTTTTTTTTGTTTGTTTGTTTGTTTTTTTTGGTAGTTAGCACTGCTGACTGCATATGAGAGGCCTCTTGTCTGTCTTCCCAAAATCCAATTGTTCTGAAAATACAATTGTTCTGAAATACAGCCTGTTTTCCTAAGTTCAATTTATCACGCTAGAAGTATACTCATAATTTGTATTACAGAGATAATGATGATTTTATGTCATAAAGTGATAACAGTGCTGACCTGTAAGACCTTTTGGAAAAGCAGCATATCTACATAGTTAGTGTGAAAATGGAAATCCATTTGTTTTTTATCAATATGGTGACTCTTCATATTTAACAATTTTTAATTTTAGATAGTATTTATTCTTCTAATGACAATTAACTGTGGGCTTTAATGAGAGGGTTTGTAATGGTTTACTTCATTCCAATTTCCTGTACTAACTATTGGGCTACTGTTACTTTGAGAAATCCAAGCTTATATTCTTTAAGCAGTCAGTCAGATAAGAAAGGAAGGCAGCATTTCTGAAAGAGGAAATATCTTTCTGGTGACCAAGTATTATGAGCAGACAAGCAGTAATTCAGTCAGATCATTTGAAGCTAGTTCCTAAAATTAATAATATATCAGCAGAGTCAGTGCCTGTGGTGAGGTTACTAGAGGTCTTTGTTTAAAAAATGTTTATTGTTTAATATATCCTTGAGGGTAAAGCAATGTGCCAGGAATTCGTAAGCCATATTGCTGCTGCTCTCTCTTTTCAAGTGGCCTCATTTCAAGACGGGCTACAGCACGAGAGGCAGAGAGGAAAGAAGAATAGATTGCAGAATCCCTGTGGAATATAGGTTTTAGAGGACAAGCACATCAGAAGGGACTTGCATGCTCCCAGCTCTGGGAGGCCTGATATCAAGAGAATAGGGCTTTTTCATTTAAATAAAAATGCAGCAAATTATTAGGACCCCAGCATGTAATGAAGTTATTTACCGAAGGAAGACTAGACAGCAGAAAAAAAACGGTGATGGAATGATTGGCAGAGTAGAAGGGAAAGCACAAAAGAGAAAGAAAAGCTAGAACATGAGCAAAGTAACTGACCTGTTTCTGCATCGCTGTGTCTTTGCCAGTTCCTGTCCTTGTTGGGTTCTTAAGAGGTAAGGAAGTGATGGCATGGGGAAAATCACAGCAAGAAGATGTACTCAAATGAACAATGTCATGAAATCCTGAAAATCAAATACATTTCATTTAACAGCTGCAAAAATAACAAAAGTGGCAGAGGGAAAGGCTATGGTCTGGTGGTCAATGGACTAGTGTTCAAGAAACTGTGGTTCAGTTCTGTGTTTTGTTGTGGATTTTTCCTTTTGCATTAAGAAACTCAAGGTCCTTGAAATGCAGTAAGAGACTTCCCTTCTTTATGGTGGCAGTAAGGAATACATCTGCACTCCACTCCTTGGTTTTGTAAGGACTTAAAATTTTCTGAAATCAGCCATGGGCTCTGTATGGACATTTCGCAATGGCAGTTCAGCAAATATCCAAGATTGTCAGCAAATAACATTATTTGTTATATCTTCAATATCTTCATTGATGATCTGGATGAGGGCATTGAGTGCACCCTCAGTAAGTTTGCAGATGACACCAAGTTAGGTGCGTGTGTCGATCTGCTCGAGGGTAGGAAGGCTCTGCAGGAGGATCTGGATAGGCTGCACCAATGGGCTGAGGTCAACTGCATGAAGTTCAACAAGGCCAAGTGCCGGGTCCTGCACCTGTGGCGCAATAACCCCAAGCAGAGCTACAGGCTGGGAGATGAGTGGTTGGAGAGCTGCCAGGCGGAGAAGGACCTGGGAGTGATAGTGGACAGTTGGCTGAATATGAGCCAGCAGTGTGCTCAGGTGGCCAAGAAGGCCAACAGCATCCTGGCTTGTATCAGAAACAGCGTGGCCAGCAGGGCTAGGGAGGTGATCGTCCCCCTGTAGTCGGCTCTGGTGAGGCCACACCTCGAGTACTGTGTTCAATTTTGGGCCCCTCGCTACAAGAAGGACATGGAGGTGCTTGAGCGAGTCCAGAGAAGGGCTACAAAGCTGGTGAGGGGCCTGGAGAACAAGTCTTACGAGGAGCGGCTGAGGGAGCTGGGCTTGTTCAGCCTGGAGAAAAGGAGGCTCAGGGGTGACCTTATCGCTCTCTACAGGTACCTCAAGGGAGGCTGTAGCGAGGTGGGGGTTGGTCTGTTCTCCCACGTGCCTGGTGACAGGACGAGGGGGAATGGGCTTAAGTTGCGCCAGGGGAGTTTTAGGTTGGATGTTAGGAAGAACTTCTTTACCCAAAGGGTTGTTAGACATTGGAACGGGCTGCCCAGGGAAGTGGTGGAGTCACCATCCCTGGAGGTCTTGAAAAGACGTTTAGATGTAGAGCTTAGGGATATGGTTTAGTGGGGACTGTTAGTGTTAGGTCAGAGGTTGGACTTGATGATCCTGAGGTCTCTTCCAACCTAGAAATTCTGTGATTCTGTGATTATACATAAACTGAGACAGAAAGCTGTTGAGAAACTTAGCCAAAGTCACACACAAAGTCATATTCAAAGTCATGAACAGATTAAAAAATACAAATCCAGTACTCCTGGGTAAAACAACACAGTTAAATACAGAGCTTTAAAAAATTCAAATATAAGTGGTGAGCTTCTTCTATACCAGAGGCCTATACTGTATAGTCTAAAAAACACTCCATTCCATACAGAGTAGCCAGTTAAAGGGAAGTTTTGAAGCTTTGAAAAGAATAGATGGAAGAAACAGTTTCTAGCAAATCAGGATGGTGTTGCTCTCTCTGTAGAAATTGCACATTATCTTGCAACAGTCAAGAAAATAAGAGCTGTCTCATATGTATGTCTGCCTTTGTCAGTCTTTCATTCATCTACCTCTTGATATATGTGTTCAAGAAACTTGTAGTCTTCCCACATTTCCTCTCCAACTGTAAGAAAACACCTTGGTTTTGGTCAGATATAACATTCTCTTAAAAATATGCCTTTATAATATCTGGAGAGAGAGAGTTCTGCATCAGCCCAACAGTATTGTCAATTTACAACCACAGCACCCAGTTGAGCAGGGGGAGCCAGAATACACCTCAACAGAAAACACAAATTGTCTGTGAGAAATAACATTTATTAGATATATGATAGTGAATTTTCTGCCTAAGTTGAAAGATCTAGAGCAGCTGACTTGCCAGTAAAATGATATGAGAAAAAAAAAAAAAATTGATTTTCTTCTTATAGTAAGTTTATTCTTTTGGTAAATGGGTAGGATAGACCAGCTCAGTTGCCAGAGATCCAAGAGCACAAGGCTTTTATTGTTTGCTATACAGCATTGCAAATGGGGGGCGGGGGGCGGGGGGGGGGGGGGGGGGGGGGGGGAAAAAAAAAAAAAAAACACCAAAAATGTAACAAAACACCCAGAACTGCAACTCATCATAAGGAAGTGAACGAGAGGAAGATTTGCTTTGAAGGAACAGCCAGTGTCCAGATACTGATTATTAGATTTGTATTCATACTGTGTTGTATCTCCTTGTGTGACAAATAATTTCTGACCCTATTTTAGTGTAATCTCTCATTGCAGCCAATAAACAACTGGTTATTGTCCCAACAATATTATGTGGAAAGAAAGAACTGTACACATGACAGAGGTGGGAAACAGATATCTGTACTGGTCACTTTGACACACAGCAGGAGTCCACATGTAACATGCTGGACTTACTGAAATTAAAGACAAAAGTTGCTTATCTTCAGTAAATTCAGATTTTGTCTAGTTCTCTTGATCCCCATCCCATTCAGATTTTGTCTAGTTCTCTTGATCCCCATCCCATACCTTAACCATGTATTTTCCTCCCTAGACTATTTTATCCCTTCCATATGGATAGGCCTGATCTGACAAGATCTCAACTCGCCTATTTCTGGTCTAAACTTCAGTTTGGTATCAGACTATCTGTCTGATATGAGATACAATGGCAAACGTTCCCCATTTTGAGTTATGGTTTTGATCAGCTCTTGTTGAACTGCTGTTGCTGGTGTTAAGTAAAGGAGAGCAAATAATGATGCCCTTGCTGCTATGCGAATTACCCTATTCCAAGAGTAGATCCATGGAGATGACACATAGCTCTTCATGGACAGAGGTGCTATTCAAGGTAAACAAAACACAGTCCAAATCAGTGTGAACAGAGAGAAATAATCATGTTCTCACCTAAAATTAAATAAATAATATTTTACCACAATGAGGTCTGCTTTGGGTATGTACAGACTTAACACATTTCAGCTTATTATGTAGCTAGGAAAACAGGACCCTGTGTCTCTGCATATATACACACTCATATGCACAGAAACATCTGTAGATATAAGGATAACCACAAGACAGATATAGTGCATTAAATGCTTTCAGAAAGAAAAAAAAAGGGGAGAAAGAAGAGAAAGAATAGTTCATGAAAAATAAAACTTTCAGAATAGTATTGCAATAAAAATGACTATGACCTGTGTTTGTGAAGTGGATGACCCCATCTATAACATGAAAAGCTTATTTATTTATTTATTTTCTTCAAAAAAAAAAAAAAAAACTACCAAACCTCACAGCTAAACACAGATGTATTTTTAGCAACTGCTATTGAAGAAAATATGGCCAAATCTGTAAACAAACTATGAAATCTCATTCTTTACACTCTTTAAAGAAACCTATTAATGAAAATGTATGTATCATTTTTATTTCAAAAGCTTCCAAAATACTTCACCCAACAAAATCATACCTTTAAAATATGGTTATCTGGAGAAAATGACAGTGGAAACAGAAGAAATCCTATGAAGCTGTGTTTAAATTACAAATGTATTGTTTCAAAGATATTCCACACACACCATATAACTCCATACAAAATATTTATAGTTTGTCAAGGAAAAAAAAGTTACTAGTAAAATCAAGTGCCTTCTGATATAGAAAAATGAAACAAAGGAAAACACATATTTAAAATTATAAGCAGTGAGAAAATAAAGTACATATGAATGCAAAAAGCATGGGACCCTAAATGAGAAACTCCTGAAGTCTCAGCCTTGCACTAACACTGACTTTTTACACAGCTGTAAGCACATCAACAGACCTACAAGCATGCCCATACCACCTGCTCCTTGATACATACATTCCAGGGACAGGATGTCTGTTTAACATAAGACTCTGATGCCTGAGTGTGGGTAATATTTAACTCAACTAATTTTATTGACTCATGAAATGAAGTGAATATTCTGGTAAGCAACAGTATCAGGATCTGACTCTGAGTTATTTGGATCTAAAATTTATTGTGGAAAAACTCATGCTGATTTTGAGACTTTGTATTGAGACTTAAACTGTTTTTTTTTTTTGTTTTTTTTTGTTTGTTTGTTTTTTAAAAAAAAGATATAAAGCTCTATATAACTAAATAGAGCTATTATTTACCATGTTTTCATTTTTTAAAATACCCTATTGTCAGAAAAATGTAGAGACAAATAGCTGTAATTCCAAACAAATGGAAACCAGATATGAGTCACAATGTTAAGATATTAAGAAAATCTAGATAAACTCATCTATAGAACTTGTATGTAACTGGATGTACAATTTACTCTGAAAAGTTAATTGAACAGGTAAGCCACCTTCCAAGGGAAAATGATTAAGTAATAAATTCAAGCATCATCAATCTAAAATAATGCACTTAAAATTGTTTCTTTGCTTGTCTCTACATTTCCCTGTGTTGAATCATCAGTTTTTATTAAAATGTGACAATGTTGCACAGTAAACTACTAACCAGCTTTTAACACAGAAAGGTTTAAGAGACAAAAACCCGTAAAGTTATCTTCCTGGATGCAATTGTTGTGGTTTAACTCGGCTGGCAGCTAAACACCACACAGCCATTCACTCACCCTCCCCCCTCCCTCTCTGGGATTGGGGAGAGAAATGGGAAAGTGAAGCCTGTAAGTTGAGATAAAGACAGAAGATTTTCTATTAAGATAGAAAATAATAATAATAATAATAATAATAATATGTACAAACAAGTGATGCACAATGCAATTGCTCATCACCCACTGACCGATGCTCAGCCCAACCCCGAGCAGCTGGCCCCCCACCCCGGCTAGCCACCCCTATATATTGTTCAGCATGACATCAGATGGCATGGAATACCCCTTTGGCCAGTTTGGGTCAGCTGTCCTGGGTCTGTTCCCTCCCAGCTCTTGCTGCACCCCCAGCCTGCCCGCTGGCAGGACAGAGCAAGAAGCTGAAAAGTCCTTGTCTTGGTGTAAGCACTGCTCTGCAGCAATTAAAACATCAGCATGTTATCAGCACTCTTCTCATCCTAATCCAAAACATAGCACCCTACCAGCTACTGGGAGGAAAATTAACTCTATCCTAACTGAAACCAGGACAGCGATCTGGCCATAAATATGGGTATATGTTATGATGATCTGACTTGACTTTATATGCTATGTAGATGGAGAATGGGAGCAGAAATCATATCCAAGCAAGCTAAGAGAAATTTGAGACATCTGGATGCAGCAAGAAAGCAACTCAAAAAGCAAGTGTAGGAACTCCCTGGATTTGGGAGAGAGGAGAGGTGAGCAAGAGAACATTTTTGTTATTGTTTTGCATTTTTTAGCATAAGTATAGATTCAGTTTTAATTAGAAAATCTGATTCAGAAAAAAGCCTTATGCCATCAACAAATACCTCTTTCATTTTGCCACTGCTCAGAACTTTAACAGGTGGTTAACTAACTCATTATTTCATGCAGGCTTTTTACCTACCTTTGTTTCTGAAGGCAGAAAAAAATTCTTTATTGTTACATGTTTTTTTGGTAATACAGCAGCTGCTGTTTATGCTAATTCTTGCTTACTTGCAAATAGACCTATGTTTATTTTGTGCCATGCCAGCTGTCAACAAAGACATTTGAAGAATAATTTCCGTATGCAGAAGAAAGGCTCTGCTCCCTCTTCCTATTGCTCATTTCTTTCCTCTGCATTTCAGGCCCAAAGGGTGTTCAACTGGAAAAGTGTCTAATGGTAAGTTAAGAGATGAACTGAACCTGAAATGCCCAATGGTCCCACAGGTATCCATCAATTATTTTGAACATATGCATGGGGCACTCTGAATTCCTACTGTCTCTATTGTTATTCTGAATTTGTACTCAAAAACACATTGCTCTCCAAACCACTGTTAAGGACACCGTAACATTTGCATCCGCAAGTGGGAATGTCCAACTGTTGCAGGGTAACTGACTTGCAAGCTTTGGTGTTTACCTGTATTTGAGATAAGTCACTCTACACAGCCTTATAATCAAAAATGTGTAAGTGCATCCTTCCTAAACAAAGCATGTCACTGTATTTGGATCAGGCTTAGAGAACTGAGAGGGCTGGCAGACTTGAGGCCTACCCCTGATTTTATCACCAGCAAACTGTACCTATAAACAACATAGTTTATCCCTTACTTACACTTTCATAATAAATCAATCTCGGGGGAACAGAGACTGAATGTCTGAGTAGTGTCTTCTTCCAGCATGTAAATAAGAGGCCATTCACCAACTGAATATTATCTCAACTAAATTTTCCCAAGGCTCATACTATTTTCCAACGCAGCTGGAATTGCTTGTATTTTCTTCTGAGGTCTGGAGTGAATAGTACCTTAATCCTTAAGAAAGTGCATTACTACATACTAGCCTTTAGTACTTTTACTGTTAGGATCATCAGAATCAAGCCAGAAAAAATACTTTAAAATCAATTTCTCAGGCACTCTTTGTCCTTATCGACAGAACTCTTTTATCCCCTACTGGTTCTATAGGCCTAGGCGAAAAGAGAAAAAACTCCCAAAGAAACATATGCAGATCAAACAGCTACCAAGCAAGATGAAGAGATGTTGATCAATTGCGTGTATATCACCTGGCAAGGCGTGTAGAGTAGGTATTGCTGCCAGCTTCTACTAAATCCTTTACAGGACTTTCCAGGTCCTCTCTCTACGGAGAGGACCTGGAAAGCCCACCTGTTGAACACGTGGCTCCGGGGCTGGTGCCAACGCAGAGATCTTGGGTTTTTCGACCATGGGGCAGTTTATTCAGCACCTGGTCTGATGGCCGTAGACGGGTCCCTATCCTTTAGGGGAAAAAGGATCCTTGGCCAGGAGCTGGCGGGGCTCATTGATAGGGCTTTAAACTAGGTAAGAAGGGGGATGGGGGTGAAGCAAGGATTGTTGGAGCTGTGCCAGGGGGAACAATAGCAAGGCCAGGGAATAAGGTAATGGCCCAGCTGAAGTGCATCTACACCAATGCACGCAGCATGGGTAACAAACAGGAGGAGCTGGAAGCCATCGTGCAGCGGGCAGGCTACGACTTGGTTGCCATCACGGAAACGTGGTGGGACCAGTCTCACGACTGGAGTGCTGCGATGCCTGGCTATAGGCTCTTCAGAAGGGACAGGCAGCACAGAAGGGGTGGCGGTGTGGCTCTCTATATTAGACAGTCTTTCGACGTTGTAGAACTCGAGGCTAGGAATGACAAGATCGAGTCCCTTTGGGTTAGGATCGGCAGGGACAACAAGGCTAGTGTCCTGGTCGGGGTCTGTTACAGACCGCCGAACCAGGATGAGGAGACGGATGAGGAGTTCTACAGGCAGCTGACAGAAGTTGCGAAATCTTCAGCGCTTGTACTCGTGGGGGACTTCAACTTCCCTGACGTATCCTGGAAGCACAACACAGCCCAGAGAAAGCAGTCTAGGAGGTTTCTGGAGAAAGTGGAAGATAGCTTCCTGACGCAGCTGATTCGTGAGCCTACCAGGGGTGGTGCCCCGCTAGACCTTCTCTTCACAAACAGAGAAGGACTGGTGGAGGATGTGATTGTCGGGAGCTGTCTTGGGCAGAGTGACCACGAAATGGTGGAGTTCACTATTCTTGGCGAGGCCAGGAAGGGAACCAGTAAAACCACTGTACTGGACTTTCGGAGAGCTGACTTTGGGCTGCTCAGGACACTGGTTGGTAGAGTCCCTTGGGAGGCGGTTCTGAAGGGCAGAGGGGTCCAGGAAGGCTGGGCGCTCTTCAAGAGGCAAATCCTAATGGCGCAGGAGCGGTCTGTTCCCATGTGCCCAAAGATGAGCCAGCGGGGAAGAAGACCAGCCTGGCTGAACAGAGAACTGTGGCTTGAGCTTAGGAGAAAAAAGAGGGTTTATAATCTTTGGAAAAGTGGGCAGGCCACTAGGGAGGACTATAAGGATGTAGCGAGGCTGTGCAGGGACAAAATTAGGAAGGCCAAAGCTCATCTGGAGCTCAATCTGGCTACTGCCGTTAAAGATAACAAAAAACGCTTTTATAAATACATCAACACAAAAAAGAGGACAAAGGAGAATCTCCATCCTTTACTGGATGCAGGGGGAAACTTAGTTACAAGAGATGAGGAAAAGGCGGAGGTGCTCAATGCCTTCTTTGCCTCAGTCTTTAGCGGCAATACCGGTTGTTCTCTGGATTCCCAGTACCCTGAGCTGGTGGAAGGGGATGGGGAGCAGGATGTGGCCCTCACCATCCACGAAGAACTGGTTGGTGACCTGCTACGGCACTTGGATGTGCACAAGTCGATGGGGCCAGATGGGATCCACCCAAGGGTACTGAGAGAACTGGCAGAGGAGCTGGCCAAGCCACTATCCATCATTTATCAGCAGTCCTGGCTATCGGGGGAGGTCCCAGCTGACTGGCGGCTAGCGAATGTGACGCCCATCTACAAGAAGGGCCGGAGGGCTGACCCGGGGAACTACAGGCCTGTCCGTTTGACCTCAGTACCAGGGAAGCTCATGGAGCAGATCCTCTTGGGAGTCATCATGCGGCACTTGAAGGGCAAGCAGGCGATCAGGCCCAGTCAGCATGGGTTTATGGAAGGCAGGTCCTGCTTGACGAACCTGATCTCCTTCTATGACAAAGTGTCGCGCTGGGTGGATGAGGGAAAGGCTGTGGATGTGGTCTACCTTGACTTCAGCAAGGCTTTTGACACCGTTCCCCACAGCATTCTCCTCAAGAAACTGGCTGCTCTTGGCTTGGACTGGCGCACGCTTCGTTGGGTTAGAAACTGGCTGGATAGCCGGGCCTAAAGAGTTGTGGTAAATGGAGTCAAGTCCAGTTGGAGGCCAGTCACTAGTGGCGTCCCCCAGGGCTCGGTGCTGGGGCCGGTCCTCTTTAACATCTTCATCAATGATCTGGACGAGGGCATTGAGTGCACCCTCAGTAAGTTTGCAGATGACACCAAGTTAGGTGCGTGTGTCGATCTGCTCGAGGGTAGGAAGGCTCTGCAGGAGGATCTGGATAGGCTGCACCAATGGGCTGAGGTCAACTGCATGAAGTTTAACAAGGCCAAGTGCAGGGTTCTGCACCTGGGGCATAATAACCCCAAGCAGAGCTACAGGCTGGGAGATGAGTGGTTGGAGAGCTGCCAGGCGGAGAAGGACCTGGGAGTGATAGTGGACAGTTGGCTGAATATGAGCCAGCAGTGTGCTCAGGTGGCCAAGAAGGCCAACAGCATCCTGGCTTGTATCAGAAATAGTGTGACCAGCAGGGCTAGGGAGGTGATCGTCCCCCTGTAGTCGGCTCTGGTGAGGCCACACCTCGAGTACTGTGTTCAATTTTGGGCCCCTCGCTACAAGAAGGACATGGAGGTGCTTGAGCGGGTCCAAAGAAGGGCGACGAAGCTGGTGAGGGGCCTGGAGAACAAGTCCTACGAGGAGCGGCTGAAGGAGCTGGGCTTATTCAGCCTGGAGAAGAGGAGGCTCAGGGGCGACCTTATCGCTCTCTACAGATACCTTAAAGGAGGCTGTAGAGAGGTGGGGGTTGGTCTGTTCTCCCATGTGCCTGGTGACAGGACGAGGGGGAATGGGCTAAAGTTGCACCAGGGGAGTTTTAGGTTAGATGTTAGGAAGAGCTTCTTTACTGAAAGGGTTGTGAGGCATTGGAACAGGCTGCCCAGGGAGGTGGTGGAGTCACCATCCCTGGAAGTCTTCAAAAGACGTTTTGATGTAGAGCTTAGGGATATGGTTTAGTGGGGACTGTTAGTGTTAGGTTAGAGGTTGGACTCGATGATCTTGAGGTCTCTTCCAACCTAGAAATTCTGTGATTCTGTGATTCTGTGATTCTGTAAATGTACACCTGCATGGATGCCCATGCCCAGGTTGCAGGGCCCCATGCGGTGAGGCTGGGGCCGCTTCCAGAAGGTTCTGGGGCAGTGTGAGGGAAGGACCATGCACTGCAAGGCAGGCAGGGCTGAGGTAAAAGGTGTGAGGAATGGCCCTGCTAGCACCACACTGAGAGGAGGATGACGGGGATGAGGTGCTGCAGGTGATGGGGCAGAGGTGCACCAAAGCCTGTGGGGAGACTGCGACAGAGCAGGGCATGTGCCCTGAAGGAGCTGCTACCCAGGGAAAGGCCCATAATGGTGCAGGGGAAAGGTGTGAGGAGAAAAGAGCAGCAGAGGACCTGTTATGGACTGACTGAGAAGAAGTTAGGAATGAAGGAGTGAAGTTGAGTCAGGGAAAAAAGGAGGAGGTGGGGGGCAAGTTTTTTTGTTTGTTTGTTTGTTTGTTTAAATTTTTTTTTTTTTATTTCTTAGTATCCAACTCTTATTTTAACTGGCAATAAATTAATTTTCCTCAAGTTGAGCCTATTTTCCCAATGATGGTAATCTAATTGGTGATTTCCCTGTCTTTATGTTGAGATTTTTCCTCTTATCTTCTCCCACATCCCGTTGAGCAGGAGGACTGAGAGAGCAGCTGGGTTGGCAACTGGCAGTCAGCAAAGGTCAACCCACCACAAAACTCAAAATGCTGATGCATGTGTTTTGTTTGTGGCACGAACCTGCAATTATACATGGGAATTGTTTTCTTAATTTTCTGTAATGACTTTGAAAGCACACCCTTCCACAGCTTTCACCTTTGAGTAGCAGTTTTTCCCATGCAGTGGGTATATATGTTCTCCTCTCATTTAGATACTCCGCGTGATGAAGTATATGCCAGTTCCAAGTTGTGATAAATGACAAAGTCCCAAATAGGATTCTAATTAAAGTTTATAATTTATTAAGTGAATAGAGGCAAGCAAACAGTGCTGGGTGCACCGGGAGTCTCTGCCCACCAAGACGCACACCTGTTACATCAGGTGGTTGATTTTGATGCTCCTAGACTAATACATAGTCATCACTATTCCTAGAAAAGGCAGGGTTATTATAGTTAGTTCCTGGAATCCAAACCCTCTCTGGATGCATGTGTATCAGTCTCTGGTGGTCTTTCTGGGGGTCTCTTGTGCTGAAGGCTCATAGTCTTCCTCCCAGGCTTTGTCCTTTGGTCGACCTTCAACTCCCCCTTTCTCCTTATTGGTGGATCTCTTTGCTGAGATTATCAGAGGTTTGGGCAGCATCCCATGCAAAAGTCAGCAGTTTCCTAAAAAAACTCCTTGGTCCTCTTATCTCCCAGACTCGAGTCTCAATGTTCGCCCTTCAAACCCTCTATTTACACAAATTGCTGGACCATTCCTTTGCATGATACAAGAACTATGTACACTAATCACTCCTTTTTTCTTAAATAGAAGGTTATATTTCATCATGCGGCCCTAGCATTGTTCCATACTGACACGAATCAAATGAACACATTTCACAAAGTTGTAACTGTTGTGTTATTTTATACAACATCTACAGCCACAATATCTGTGAGCCTGCTACAGATTTACCAGTGCATCCTCACAACACTGCATGGAACAGTGAGATTAAATAATTCACCTGAGGTTAGATGGAAAATCTGTGGCAAACAAGGAACTCAGCTGAGACCATTTAGGTCTGAGTTGGTTACAATAAACATTAAACTATCTTAGATTGTTTTATTATGTTCCATACCAGGACAGAAACCTTCTGACAAATACAGCAATTCCATTGTTTTGGAAAAGATTCATAGCAACTACTTGTAGCAAAATGACACGAGTATGTTGTCACCACCACATCTCATTCAGGAATAGCTGCCTGAAGTCTGCATTCACTTATTGCCAAGTCTTTGCTGGCCATGGATACCTACATTTATAAATTTAACAAGGCAGAAGAACATGCCAGTACAAGTTGGTGATTTCTTCTTTTTCTGCTACAATTACTTCCCAGCTAGCAGACATGAAGACCATCACTGAATTTATTCTCACTCAGTGCACTCCATATGTTCCCGAGGACTCAATCTAAGATGATGCCAACGGAAATACAGTTACACTACTGTGATATATCTTATCCTATGTTAGCTGCCTAAGAGTCAGTTACCAAGGTTCAGTTAGAAGAAATGTCCCCCTAAAAGGCAAACAATGCAGTTACAAGTAGTTACTTAACAACAAGGAATTTAACTCATCCTTCACTTTTCATTGCATTCACAAGAGATGTATAGCAAAGATTTTTCTGAGCTTCCATCTAAGAGTAAGCTATGTTTATACTAACATTTTGATGTATATACAGACCTGTTCTTGAATAAAATTATGTATAAATGTTATATATCATTGCTACAAAAATCAGAAGCCCAATATTTGGGTATACACAGTGTTAATCAGTTGAAGGAACTGATCCTAACCAGGTGTTCTTTTAAAAATTATTAGCCAAAATATTTACATGAGGTATGTTTTAAGTCAGTGAAATAGAGCTGCTAAACATGAAAGAATCTGTGCATATTTCATCTATCTCTGCTGCAGTCAGGAGTATGCTGGGGAAAAACATGAGGAAACATCCTTCTAACCATGGCTTTATACGCTGGTTGGCTCTTGTAGTTGTTGAGAAGAAAGGAAGGAGGAAGCTGATATGCAAAGGGGTTATGAAAAAGGGATATGTCACAGTAGAAATAATCCTGGCACATGGAAATTTTTGTGCAACCTGCCTTCTGGCTTTCAGCCAATAAAGGCTGATTGCCAAAGCTGAGCTCTGGTAGGAAGAAGTGTGGGTAAATCTGTACAAAGTGAACTACTGGAGTGGGAAGAAGGTAGAAGATGTGGTCCCAGCTGGACAGACTTATGTTAAATCCCCATTTCAGAGCTCCTGTGTGCCTTGACCTGAACATTTACATTAGGCAGGAGACTCCACGGCTGAGTGCTTCTTCAGCTCCAGCAGCTAAGAGTTAGTTTCACTGCTTCGAGGCCAGCAGCTGGCAGATACGCTTTGAAACCAACAGAAGTATGTCAAAAATTGCAAGCTACTGGCACACACATATCCAGGCTTCAGATTTGAACACTATTTTTGGGAAAATGTTCTGAATTTCCATGTGGTTGGCAAGAGAGAGAAAAGTGGGTGGAGGAGGGAGAGCGAGTGCAGAAAGGCTCTGTGAATTGCCTCACCCTGTCTCTGAGAGTGGCTGATATGTTGTCAAGGGGTAAATGGGAATACCAACTTTCAGTTTAAATGTCTTCAAATATTTTTCTTTAGTAACTTGTCATTTCTTGTTGAAAAGAGCTCCTGCAGCAATGATTTGTGAAGGTAATTTTAACAGTGAAAAACACCATTGGAATTATGAAAAATAAAATCCTGTTGTGCTACCAGGTATCAGTATCTGTGTCAGTTTAGTGAAAAAGCTAGCAGAACCAGGCAAGAAACAGCTTCTGTCTGTCTGTGAGGTTGTCTGCAACAATAGGACCAGCTGGGCTCAAAAGTGAGATCTAATGAGTGATGCACAAAGGCTGGTTTGTGAATGGGTACTGGACGGTGACACTACCAAGTGTTCTCATCACCTGCCATCTAACAGGCCAAATGTGTATGGCCAGCAAGGGCCAAGGCAGGGGAACCAGTCAGTGTTAGGAAAGTTATGCATGTATGTTTAACCTTCCAGGTTTAAGCACTTGGCAGTCTAACTTGCAATTAAAGCTGACAAAGCTGCTTCTGAAATTTGAGTTTGTGGTATCAGGCTCTCACTACCCAGCCATTACAGGTTTTCAGCTTGAGGGAGCCCAGATTTTGCTTACAGTTATTCAAACTAACATGTTTGCTTGCAATACCTGGTCCATATGTGCAGTTACAGTGATGGCCATATTTGTCCTATCTTACTTGCATACTTTTGCATGTCCATTTTGACTGAGGAAAAGGAAGTGCATCATGATTGAGGGAGACCCTGAATGAATTGTGAACATTTTTTTTTGCAAAACAGTAAATAGTTTCTGAGAAAATGATTCATTAATGATGCATTGTTTTCTTACTCTCTCTCTGTCCCTGAGAATCTCCTGAAACTAATTCTGTGAAAATGAATGCTCTGGCTTAAAAATAGGGATCATGCAGTCCTGAAGTATGCTTTCATTTAACAGGTTTGGATCTATGGAAAGAGTTTCCATATGCTATTAACTACATGCACAATCAGTAAATGAGGTCATAAATAAATTAACATGAATATAAACAAACATCCAAAGTTATCCACAACAATAAAGTAATAATAATGAAACTATGAAAGAAACACCGCATATTTACCAGAGTTATTCCTAACACAGTATTTTGTAGGGTGAAAACCAATGCATCAGAACGGATAGATTAGATACTTTTGCTAGAAGTTTTCTATTTCTCAAAAAAAAGGACTAATGGTAAGTAAACTTCAAATTCATTGGCACAAGTTTTTACATAGATTCTGCATACACCAAATTTATACAGATTGGCCCTGTAGGTGGGCAGAAAACTGTGGAGGCATTCACATAAATCCAGTATCCTAAGACAAATCTTGAAAGGGCTCACAGATACCAAATGACAGTATTGGAAATATAGAAGTCTAACAGCACATTCCTGAATTATGTAACTGATATTTCTTTCACCTACAGTCATAAAACTCAATGAAATTTAAAGATCTATAAGTTCTCCTTTAAGTGCTCTACCAGGCATTTGGGGCCAGTAAGGAAAAAATATTCCATCTCATAGCAATTTCATAGTACTCTTCTGAAAAGTCCAGCCTTAGCCATTGCTGAACAGCGACTGTTGTTATGCACACTATGCTATTTCTTACCATGGCACACCTTAAAATATTTGAAGCTGAGTGAATCCAACAATGGGTGGAAGCAAAAGGAAAACAAGCCAAAATTTATATTCTTCATTTTAGAGTGGTTAATGTCAAAGGGCAGGAGCTGACAGGAAACTGGCATACATGCACATAGATATTCAGAAAATTTAACCTCTGTCTGAAATCAGGAGAGTTCCATCAACTGGATTTAGATACCTAAATGCTTAAGTAGATCAGGGTCCTGTTACCTCCTCACAGCACACAGCCTGCCTTGCAATGCATTGCAATTCAGCTTGTGGCTGAGACACTGGCTGACTTTTACAATGCACCAAGCGATGCATGCATGTACCTGAAGACAGGACCGAGTCCTAAGAATGTCTGAAGCTTCCAGTTAGTGGTTATACAATATGACAAGAAAGAGAAAACACAGCAGAGCAGTGAACTCCTTTTTGTAGTTGTTGTCTAGAGATGGGATCAGAATAGAAGCTTCAGGCAGAACATCTGTAACGTGGACAGACAGATGTTTGCAGTTCTAGACTTTACTTTTTCCAGAAATTAAAATATGTTCATGGAATTTCATTCCCTCTCATGATAAAAAAGGGGTAATCCTCCATTAAAGCACTTCACTCTTCTGTTTTACTGTAAATGGAGAGGTGGGTGAGATTTATTTGTTAAACATTGCCATAAATATTTAGCAGAGCAGGGCTCAGTTGAGAAGAGGACTTCTAAACAGATTGTTAGTGAGCTAACCCTTGGAGATCTTCCAGATTTCTCTCTCTTCGTCACAGTTTTTTCTCTTTGCAGAGAAACTAAATAAACATTTGAAAGGAAGTGCACAACTGGAATGATCCCCCCTTTTCCCTCCCCCAGATAATACAAAAGAAAATTAATAGGATTCAAGATAGTGGTTTCTGATTATCGGCATGGCTGTTAATTTTTATTTTATTTTATTTTATTTTTTACAGTAGCAACCAGCTGGTACAGTGCATAACACTAATCAGTTAGTGTCTTTCACATTTATGAAACTCCTTGGAAACACATTCCCATCAAACTGCTTTGAAGTTTAATTTTAATTTAGATGCAAACTATCCCAAAAGTACTGATAGTCTAAAAAGTGCCTCTGGCAGTCTATAATTATAATGCAATAGAGCTGTCAGATTTTATTAAAATGTCATTTCAGTCACTCAAGTCCATGCAGCACCGTTTAGCTTCACATGGTCATTTAAACATTCCTCCCCACCACTCAGTACTTCACCAATATTTGGGTATGTAATAGATATGGCTTTATTTACGTGTTGGTTTTCAATCATACAGATCCTCAAGACCATTGAAATGATAAAGTTGTGCAGAAAAGCATCCTCCAATTTCCTTATTGTGCAGATATTCCTCTTGCAGCATTTCATTTGCAAGAGATTCACAGCATAAGACTTAAAACAATCTACTAGCATTATGGTTTAATAAAAGAGCAATATTGTATCACAAAGCAGGGTTTTGATGAATATCACTAAAACTGGAAAGACCCATTCCAATCCAAATAAATAACATTTGGAGAATGAGAGTGATTCTTTTGAGAAGAATTTCTGTGCTCCCGAACCCATCATTCATCCACAATGCAAGTGAGGCATATTCAGCTGACTTCAGTGGGGTTACAGGATATTAATTTCTGCCCAGCTGTGGGGCTAATTCTGTGAAGTTCCAGGCGCTGTTGCTCTTCTTTAGGCCCGTGGCCAGCAGATTGCCTCCCCACTCTCCCTGTATATTCAAGATTTTCACCTGCTCTTGGAATCCCGTTTCTGAAACGGACACTGTGTCTGTAGCATCTAAAAAGCAGGAGACCTCTAACATCCCGGGACATGTATTTCCTTCAGCTTCACTGTCTCAGTCATTTCAAGAGATAAGAATCTGGCAATGGTTGGGTGTTGGCAATGTTGGCTAAATGTCACCGTTATTGACCCTATCTCTTCTAGATGCCTATCAGAAGCAAAGACAGAAAAAATCAGTTCTGAGGGTTCATCCTTCACACAGCCCAAGTGCTGTGAATACCACAGACCACCCAAGTTCACCCTGAACAAGCTTTTCCTCCTTCCGACCCATAAAATAAGATCTCATTAAAGGATAAAGCTCTTATTCCTAGCCAGATCTGAAGGTCACAGCAGCAACCCCATTGATTCTAGTACC
Source organism: Oxyura jamaicensis (assembly GCF_011077185.1). NCBI lineage: Eukaryota > Metazoa > Chordata > Aves > Anseriformes > Anatidae > Oxyura > Oxyura jamaicensis. Next base: position 14,621,085 of record NC_048907.1, on the reverse strand, counting down.
CAGAAAAAGTTTAACTTTTCATCTCTTTTACTGTGTGCCTCAAACACACCAATAGTCTTGGGTCTGTTAAGGGTCATGCTGAAAAATAAGCCTATTAATACAACAGGGTATCAAAATATTTGAAGGGCTAATTCAGCAGAGTTTATATCTCTTGTGTAGACTTCACTGGAGCCAGCATTCTTCACTCTGTATTCAGTCACTCTGAATATCAGTCAGGGCATTTTACTCAGCCATAAAAGAATTGCAAGCAGAGATGAATCTCATCCTTTTTCTTTCAGACATCTAGGAAGCCACCAGCCTCTCATTTTAAACCTAACTACTGAAGACAACTTAATGAGGCTCAGGGAAGTTCACCTTGAATGTTAGCCAACAATCCATTGTCACAATAAAAGGTTTTTGCGTCAAAAACCGTATTACCCTTGAATAAATCTCTTTGATTTTGCTTACACTGGGGCTGTGCTCATTCTTGCTCCTTCAACTGTCACAGTAGGAAGTGTGAATGTGTGTGGGATGATTACAGTGATACAGACAAGGCTATCATATTAAAATCTTGGTTTTAATCATTAATTTAGGAAGAGCTATATAGTGGGTAGTGAAAAACGAAGGGTTTAGAGACGGATTCTTTCATTCATTTTTAAGATTATCAGAGACAGCCAACACCACATAAAAAGCCTTGCACATGTGCATGGAAACTCAGCTCTTATCTTGCTACTTTCTTGTGAAACATTCCCATGTTAGGGCTTCATTTTACTTGGGGAGGGAACATATGCATGCATACATATATATCTTTTCATGTTATGTCCAGTTTGAGAGTCTATTCTGAGAAGAAATTAAGAGGAAATAAAAATAGCATAATTTCAGTGTATTTTCAGACAGGAAGGGCATATATTACCATTCCTCTTTCCACAAGAGAAGAGATATACTCCGGAATCTGATTTATTTTTTTTTAAACCTAATGCTAATGCTAAGCTTCAAATGGCCCAGAAATAATTTTTAAGGTTTTAGTATGATTGTTTAAATATACATTCAGCATTTTCTGCCTGCCATTAATCAGACAATTATTGCTAATAACTTCTTAGCTCTCATTTACCTGTAAACCAATCATTATAATTATGCAATGGGGGTGCTCTGACCACCACTTAATATGTGGAGCACAAAAGTCTCATCACTGCTTTGAATCCTCTCATCTGACTGTTCGACTTGCCTGCCATCCTTTCATGTTTGGAAGCTATTTCAGGCAGGGGAGAATCATTCTTGTTGCATGTTTGCATAGCACTTATCACACTGGGATTCAAATGTAATGAGAATGAAATTTCTGTTCCTGCTATATTAACTGGTCTTGATATGAAAATCATGACATTAAAGGGACATGCAACTGAAAAGCAGTTCACATCAGAAGAAAATGTCCTTTCTCTTTTTATTTAACAAATCATGAAGTCTTCTCATTTCTCTTGTGGATTAAGAATGTACAAAATCAAGAGAAAACATCTGTCCAAATGGTGAGGAAGGAGAGAAAGCCATATGCCTGAATGAACTGCTGCTTAGGAATAAGTAAAGAAAATCCAGAGGCCTGGCTTGGGATTTAGTTATCTGGAGGGGAAAGAAATAAAAAAATAAATTAAAAAAATCACTGCAATCTGTTCATGTATGAGAGAGGGACAGAGGAAAAGACAAGAGGGCATAGTGATGGGAACATCTGCAGAAGTAATCCTTTTGAATAACAAGCAGCATGTACTGGTTTAGGACAAACAACTGTTCAATGTGCAATAGAAACATCTGCACAGGTATAAGCAACTCTCCTTCCCCCAGTATGGACATAGGAAAGGGGTTGGAAGTATACATGACAGACCGAAAACAGATGAGGGACAGGTACTCCTTTAAATGGCGCAACATCCATTTTCCATTTGTTCCTACATGCTCAGTCCAAAGGTAGTGTTAATAGAGGAAGCTGTAGGCAAGCAAATTACCTGTCAGATGCTAGAGGCTCCTAATGAAGAAAGATTCAAAACGCATGGGAAAATGCAGCCAGTAAAACAGCTCCAAGTACAAAATGGATGAGAATGTTTGGCAGAGGTGTGCAGCTATTTTTTCAGTGTGGACACAGAAAGTTTGCAATATATACCCCTGGTCTGGTTAACACCCCCACTGATTTAGTTACTCAGTTCCTAGTGTTACAGAATATGATATTCTCTGGGAAGTGGTGACTAGGACTACTTCCAATAGGTGTGTGCAGGAATAATGCATGAAGGACTGAATGGGAAATATAGCTTCATTGCTGGGCTGCAGTTCTAGAGAGTTTGTTTTAATTATGCAAATCTCTTGGATTCCCACATCACTCTCTGAAAGCTGGGTGTTTGTGTGAGTTGTCTAGACTACCTCCACAAGATGATAAATCATCCCCTAGAAGTCCCCTTCTCTCTACTGCATACAGAGGGAGTCTAGCTTATTTAGACCAGAAATCTATTTTTCATAGCTCATATATCTAAAGTTGAGTGAGATAAGCCTCACCATATTTCTACCTTTTTTTCCTTCTGAGTATCTTTCAGCAAACTGGGAATAACATTTCCAGTCACACTATTGCACTATGAAGATATCATCCATTACTGTTTCAGAGGTAATTGTAGTAGCAACAGCTCTGTAAGAATATAAACAGATAAAAAGAGACAGGGTGTATTTTTTTTTGTTTGTTTGCTTATTTTGATTTGTAGTTTAGGTATCAATGCTATTTTTATTTTTTATATATAGCAGAAATTAAAGGTCCACTGTGAACTACAGATCTAAAAGGAGTTTTATAGAATATCAAAGGCAATACTACAAATTTTATTTGGATGAAGAAGTTTGGGCATTTCTGAAAAACAAAGGGAGAGGATTTGTGTTTACATTCTAATAGTCTCAGTTCTGTGATGTTTGACAGGAGTAGCACTGAAACACTCTTATCAGTCATGGTCCATTTCTATATTGGGCAGATGAAAATGTTTGCAACTTCACAGACACTTCACATTAGAGCGGACGGGATGAAGCATTTCTAAATGTAAAAATTTTACGTCTGAAAACAGATTTGACAGAATTGAAGTGCTTCAAAAACAAATATAAATCTCTTGAAAACTACAAAAAAACACTGAATGAATAGGGTCAAAACATTTGTTTGTCTTGAAGTATGAATTAAATGTTTTAGGTAGCTATGACTTTTAGATTACATACTGAATGATACTTGTCAAAAAGACACAACTGGAATATGTCAGAAAGAGCAACATTAAATATTTCAGCAAAGTTAATTGTAAGAGGATCTCTGAGGCTTTCAAGAAATCTTGGTGCTTCTTTGATTTAGAACTAACTAACTAGATGATATGTCTTCAAGGGGCACAAATCCCATTTCAGAGCCAGCTCTATGCAAGGTATCCACACGACCATACACCCTGCTATTATCTATTAGTTGTACAAGGGTCATTTCTTGAAGAAATATCAGAGTGAAGACATTACACATTTCAGGGAGTCATTTTCTTTGTTCTTCAGATAACTTTACATTCAGTTGCATTGTAAGGAGGAGCAAGACAGTATATGAAAGCCATTTAAAGATGGTGATGATTTAAAGGCATCTAAGCTTTTGAGATACTCAGATTTCTAAGGAATTGTTATTTCAATACTGAAAATCATTATTGTATTATAAAAGCAGTTCTAAATGCTACATTCCCACCTTAAATCCAATGTATCTCAGGAGGTTTCAGCTACCAGGTGCTATTTTGATATAAAATGTACACAGGAGAGTTTGCAAAGAGTATATTATTTCTGCATGTATTTGCTAGTGACAAAATGTATTAATTGCACATGGAAATCACTGCAAAGCTTTCAACCAAGTCACAGAGTTAAATACAGGGCCTACCAAATATGATAATCCCTCATTGAATCAAACTCACTGCCAAGGTCACCAAAAATAAGCAGTCTGTGAAATATATCAGAGAACAATAAATCACATGTACAACTCTGTTGGTGGATGCATGCATTATACTACACATACTTTATAGCAGTTGCCATTAAACATATCCCAAACCACGATATTGTTATAAATGTATTCTGCTAGAAATTGACAATTTGGAAGAGGGAGGGGACGCTGTTATGGGACTCAAAGAATCAAGGCACAGTACTTGGCTCAGTCTCAGAATTTCTGCAAATTATCTCATTTTTCACAGAATCACAGAATAGTCTAGGTTGGAAGAGACCTCCAAGATCACCGAGTCCAACCTCTGACCTAACGCTAACAAATCTTCCACTAAACCATATCCCTAAGCTCTACTCTACTCTTTTCTCTACTATGGTACCATATTTGGAGAAGACTAATGCTGGATCAAAGTATTCACTTTCCCCATAGAACTATTCTACTTGGAGAGTTCTTTTCATCGAATTTCAGGAATTGAATGACATATGTCACCAAAAGGGCTCTTTAAGTAATGCAACTGTCACTACAGATTGTCAATGATTAACATCAAGTAAAGATTTTTAACATAAAAGTTTGGATAGAAAGTGATTGCCTATTAAAGAAAATATCAGGTTGCTCAAACCAAGCACCTGTCACACATTTCAATGCAGCAGTTAGGCATCAGTTAGGCACTGATGGACACCAATAGCGTCATCTGGCTGCTCCGTACACCAATTTTGACTTAATATTCTCTCTTCTCTGCTGTTTGGCTATTTACTGCAACTTCCTTGCTCTCCTCTTGTTTCTTAATGTAGTTATCACCTTCGTAACATGAATCCACTAACAAGACTGAAATTACACAATGGCACACATCACAGAGTGAAAAGGATATTTGCAGACATCTTATTGCATGCTCATCAGTACCTGCTGTTCCTTTTCCTCACCCTTTACCCATCTTGTCTCTTTGGTTTTGTAAGGTCTTTGGGTCTGGGATTGATTTTTGTTCTCTAGGAGAAGGAGAGCCAAGGGGGAAAAAACGCTATTGTTTACAAGTCCTTGGTCATTTCCACAATAATGTGGTATTAGGAGTCATAGGTACCTGATTATCAAGTCCATACCATACTTGAAACAATACACAGATTTGTTATTTTTAAAACAATGCACAACTTTCTCCTTGGTAATTCTGGCTGTTTCATTCTCAAGAGTTCCTTTGATTTATTAGCCCTCTGTGTTATTAAAATAATGAATTATGTGTTGGCACATTGCATTTAACATAGTATACACAGGGGCAAGTACATCTGCTAGCTATTAATCAAATATTCACTAATAAAGGTTGATTAAATGCATTTATTTACAACAACGATGAAAAGCATAATAAAGCTGCACCAAAATTACATGATAATAAATTATTAAAATGCATTTATTTGAGCTCTGGTTAGTGCACGGGATAGGCAGAACTGCAGGATGGTTTTGTTCAGCACACAATAGCATTTACTTACTGAAACAAACAAGACATTTTTTATCCATGACTTTCAGCTTCTAAAAAAAAAAAAAAAAAAAAAAAAGGGGGGGGGGGGAGAAAAAAGCCCCCCAATGCTGCATACAGTTGTGCACATCTTAAGTCCAATTTTAAGCAAGTTTCCTTACATATAATTTTCCTGTCTGCCAGTCTACAGACTTAAGGTTTCAAATCAACTGTGTTGTTGATGTGTAACATACAGGCTGATATTTGCATGCCCCCAAGCCAAAGTTTGTTGTGACTTTGGGTAACTACCTTGAAGCTGTCCAGCCTTCAGTAAGTACTACAAGTGGAAGTTTGACAGACAAGTACCAAAACATCTGAGGCCTTTAAAATGGATATTTAAGAATTCTTTCTGCTAGGAGTTGGTATTACAAAATCCTATTCCTATATTAAATATCCAGAGAGAAGGCTGGGGGCCTTTTTCTTTTTTCCTGAGGCTGAACAGATTTGCATAGAGCTAAGCGTAATTTTCTTAGAAAGGTCCAGTTCCCAGCAATAACAACAGATTAATACTTGGGAGTCTACGTACCCCAGTAAATCCTACTGAAGTCAGTAAGAAATCTGCATGCTTACAGGCAGCCGGATTGGTCTCCCTAGTTAATTATTGGCAGTTTCTTTAACTAGACTTAAGAGGAAATCACTTTTTTTTTTTTTTTTTTCCTAAATTACCTTTTTATTGATTTTCAACAAAACAGTATCCCGGAAAGCAAACATGGACTATAAATGAGATATTAAACATGCAGTGCACATACTATTGAATGGGGGAGAAAAGTATAGTATGTTAATAAACCTAGCTAAAAGAACATAAACCAGAAAGACAATAAACAGGTGTGGGAATTATAGGAGTTCAGAATCTGAGTTCAGGGAGAAGAAATTAAGGTTTGTAATAGAAAAAATAACAGTACAAGACAAAATATTACAGGGAAAATATTTTCATCTGGTGTAAACCAATATTGACTCTGTTAATTTACTCCAGTTGAGAATCTGGCCCATACATGGCTATGTTAGTAGTTAGGAAAACAACCTATTTGTTCTCTATGGAAAACACTTCCAGATGAAAAAAAAAAAAATGTTTCTCCTGATCACTTCTATAACAGCTCATTTGTAAAGCATTCTACAGAGAGTAAATCACTTATCATTCTTTTCCAAAAAACAAAGGCAGACATAGAGAAAATCTCAAGTTTAATCCCCTGTGAATGGCACTGCAAGGTCAAGTAAGCAATTTATAAATAAGAGTGCAATTAAAATGACCTTTGAAGCTCTGCACTATAAAGAAGCACAAACTTAATAAATTTAAATAATGAACAGCATATAAAATTCTAAACTGAATGTTTCTTACAAATATATATCTTCCAGAGTCTTAACTCACTTCCAAGGACACAGGTAGGCAGAAGACATTTCATGTGTGCCAAGTAGTTGCTCTGAGTTTTATTTCAGTGGTTAAGTCATCTTTGCCTGTATTTACCTGAGGGTTTTGTGATGACTTGAGTGTGGAACAACAGTCCATAGGAATGCAGACTTCATTTGTTTGACATTTCATAGAACAACTTGGTTAATTCATTTGATGACAAAGCAGGCAACCTGTTTGAGATGAGATGTGGGGATGGTGTGAAACTAGGGGGGTTCCAACACTTCACTGGAGGAGATCAGTATTAAAAATGACTTGGATAGGTAGAGATCAATAGATAGGATGAAATTCAATAGACAAGTGCCAAGAACAGCATTTAAAAGGAGAAATCAAATGCATAAATACAAAATAGGGAACTACATGAAAGGCAAAAGCACTGCAGAAGAGGAGCTGTTCTACCACAACCTGCATATGAATCAACAATATGTCACTGTTGAAAAAAAAAAAAAAAAAAAGGCAAATCTAATTCTGCGGTGTATTAAATGGAATTTTAAGCAAGATGCAGAAAGAAGAAACTTATCTGGAAGTTTTTAAAACAAGTGAAACAAGGAACTTCTAAGAAAGTTGACGATACATGTGATCCTACCTCAGTGTGGGCAGGCAGACAGCAGATCTGCTGAGGTGCTTTACACCGTTAATTACCATGATCTTGTGCTCTCAGATGGAATTTAAAAGTATGAAGCCAGACAAAAGCAAACATATCAACAATATGTTGATTTGAATTCCTGTTTGCATAGATGAGTACTTTCTCTGCTGCCTAGTTAATAATTTCACCCAGACAGTGATTCAGGCATCGAGTGAAAAATATACACTACATTCTTTGCTGAGCTCCTCAAGTTCATGAAGCTTTCAAGAGAATCTGGATTCATATGATGTTGTGTAAACTATCTGTAGTTTTCTTTAGTTTTCATGAATACTAGGTTTTCATGTGTTGTGCCTGCAGTTTATATGAATTTAGATTTCAGAAGATAAAATTCTGTAGAAACCCAAACTGGTGTTTTACAACATAAGCCACTGCATTTTGTACAGTTATTTTGTGAAGTGAAAACTGTAAAAGGTGTCCATTCTCCCTTTCAATCCATAAAAATTTGAATTGAATTAGAGATCAGTCAAATGTCCAAGCAAAAGAGGCACTGTAATCACACTGAAGGATATTCATTGTGACTCCTGATTGAACTCCATAGCTGCAATCAAACCAATGCCAGCTCCACCAAGAGCCAAAAGGAATAACCTATGCCTACCTCAGCATGCAGAAGGTTACAGATATACAATACTTTGGGAAAAGAAAATAAAAGAAAAGGTTAATTGACTTACTTCCCTCATTATCAACTAAATTTCTCTTTTTAATAATTGTGCTGCGTTTCTGCTCCCAATTTATCTACAAAATTACAAAAAATAGATGTAATTGGTTTTGATAAAGACAGATGAAAAAAAGTTATTTAATTTTTCTAACTCTAAAAAAAAAAAAAAAAAAAAAACCTTCACTGGGTTTCATTTTTAATACTAAATTATCAGAGGACATGTAATAATCTGACCAAGTGTCATTATAAATTGAAACAATAATTATAAAGTACTCTGTCAATAAAGCAAGAATCTCAGAACAAATATATTAGTTGAGTCTCAGAGGTCCCTTCCCTCCCTTCACAGAAGCCGGTAGAAAGATGGAGCAACTGGACCACATGGAGTGGATCCAAGGGGACTTTTTGGTCTGTATTTTCTGTTGTCTCTGTAAAAGGTTTGAAACAATATGAAGGTGCTCTAACGTCTCCATTCAGATGTGGGATGTTTTCCTTATCAAAGCAACCGAAAAAAAGTGTGTGTTTCAAAGTATGTGGACATGGCAGGGGGAGGAGGAGAGTGATGGAGAACACAGAATTTGCAGGCAGCACTGTCATCAGCTGGGGAGATTTGAGGAGGTGGCATGGGGACCCCTGAGCCCTGTCATTTTTCTGGTTCCTACTGGCCAGGCCATCCCACACTGGCATTGCCTCTTCTGCACTGACAGTGGGGCTTTTGCTCACTGAAGTAGCTTAGGAACAGCAGCAGCTGACAAACAGCCTACCAGAAGAAAGGGAGAGTTGGCGCAGTGTGTTTTGGAATGAGCAGCAGGGAACAGTAATTATGGAAATTGGTGATGCCAGTTAGAAAATACCTCCAGATATGGCTTCTGCAAACCTCGGTGAATAGAGGAGCACAGCACAGGGTTCTAACCTCCATCCCTAAATCCCCCTCCTTGGTTCCTTATCCTGTTTTCCTCCAAATCATTAAGCAGTTGTGCATCCCCATGATTACGTGAGCTCACATAGGATGTAGAGTTGTAGGTACAAGCAAGAACATCTCAGAAAGTGGGGCACAGTAAGAACACAATACTATATTTAAGAAAATGAAAAAAAAAAGTAATAAGTAGAGATGCCATTAATTGGTGCTAGTAGTTCATTGATTATAAACAGAATTGTGTAACTTCTATAGCCTGCTGAGTCTTTACAAAGTGTACTCTGAAGTTATTTAGGTAACTCTCTGTCTCAGTGGCTAGATATGATCATAGCAATAAAAATTTTTCCTGCCATACATTATACTCTGTCATCTATGTGCCCATTTTTTCTGCATCTGAAACATTATCAGAAATGTATGGTACAGTAAAGTTGTTGAAAATCTCTGGAGCTAGTGAGCAGAGCCTCCTGCTCACAACAAAATGAAATAAGATATTAAATCAGAAAATTTTGACATCTGATGCTAAGAGCTGTGGGTTAAAAAATACAAACACCTCAAAGCCTAGGGTATCCAACAACATGCTGAAACAGGAAAGGAGATCACAACCATTTCTCCAAACACCTGTCACACCTTGATTCTATCATGCCACTGCTCTGCCTTCTTGCAGGAATTGCAGCATTCAGGTATCTCCACAACAAAGAAACCTCCTCCAATCTCTCCAAGCTACTAAACACACTTTGTTTTTAAACAGTATATTTAATCTGAGAAAATATCTATATTCAGACTATGTTCATTGGTGCTCATTACAAACTATCATTAAAGATATATGAGAGTTTAGATGGGACACTAAGCACGTACATATTATTCTAGAATATATTTTCAGACTTTCAGACTGTTTTGTTATTATAAATTAGCACCACACTGTGCTGATGATGACAGATTAGGTTTTAAATTTAAACTAAAATTGGAAAATTAGATTGCAATATCTGTTATATCTGTTAGAAGCTTTTTTTTTTTTTTTTTTTTTTTTTTAATATATATATATAAAGCACATTACTCTTTTTCTGTATTCTTAACATAGAATTCTCTTTGTCAGCTTTACCTGCAACTTACAAAAAACAGGAGCAATTCTGCTTTCTGGAAATATACAGCTGTCAATGCTTGAGAGAATATTTTTGATCAAACACCTGCTACATAAACAGAAGAACACATGCTAGCTCTGAAAGATTTTCTCCAAGTCAGATATACTAATAGTCCATTATTTGACATGTCATATTCTGGAATGACTAGAAAAATACAGGTGTAGACTGCTAGCCAGTACGTTAACTGTGTAAGCAACCATTTTGTTGGTTACAAATCTTACTCTGCTACTCATTAGTACCCGATCATATCTGGGAATATAAGCTTTGCAAACCATGTTTCCAAGCTCTTATTGACTGATATCTTTTATGTCTTGGGTTTAGTCAAAAACGTGGTGTTAGCATAAGAGCTGTCAGTGAGCAATGAGCAATGAGCTCTGTGCTTGACTGGGGCTGGGGAACATGGAAAGAACTGACAAATAAGGTGTAACAGGATGCATTTTCAGCTGTAATTAATGTGCATAGCTCCTTTGTGTGCTAATGGTCTGGTCTGTCTGAAGCATGTCACAAGTCTTCAAGCTCTTACAACTCTATTGCCATGATGTTACTGATATAATTGAAATTATGTGACCATGTCCATCAATTGTACAAGCTGCATGATTAACAGTAAATCAATTCTTGGTTATAAGCAATTCCAAGATTTAATTTAACAAAGATGCCACCATTGAAAAGAGATTCTATTAACAAGAGACTTCTGTGACAAAGGGATTACTTTACCATTTAAAAAATTATGTACCAGGAAGAAATTTTTGTGCTAATGAAATATATTTTTTCCTTCTGTCATAATCTCCTGCTCCAGGATCTCAGTGCAGTTCAAGGCTGTGTAGATACTGTGTAAAGCAATGCCATTTTGCTTTGGCAATTTGGCATTTGCCTCTTTCTTTCTTTCTTTCTTTCTTTCTTTCTTTCTTTCTTTCT
>NC_048907.1:14606791-14609874 GCF_011077185.1 Oxyura jamaicensis | reverse complement strand
TTCCTTTCTTTCTTTCTTTCTTTCTTTCTTTCTTTCTTTCTTTCTTTCTTTCTTTCTTTCTTTCTTTCTTTCTTTATTCAGAGTGAGGTACTCTGAGTTCTGATGTCTTGTACAAGATGAATAAACAACTTGCCAAGGGCTATACAGGAAGGCTGCAGAGAAGGCCTGAACACAAGCTGCTAAAATGTAAGACTAGTGCCTACTGAAGATCTGCTGCCCTCCAGCTCCCCTCTGGAGTCTCTGGTAAGAGGGAAACAAAGGAAGCCATTTGCAGTGTACAGCAGTGCCCTGGTTTTAGAAACTCTTAATGCTGCTTATTTTTGAGCACCATCTACTGGTATGCTAAGTATCTACCCACCTAGCTATAGAACAGCCAGGTCATATGCTAGTGGCAGAAAGGGCAATGAGAACTCTTCACATCCAGTGTTGAGCCATAATAAAACCACTATCCTCTTTGTCAGACAGGATTTACAATTACATTTTGTCATGTCTTGCAACAACATTGTTTTAACATATTCAGTTCATCTGAGTTACAGCAGCACAGCAACTGTTTTGCAGTGACTGTCAAGCTCTTAGTGTTACTGTGTGTGATTTGCACGTGGAATTACTGTGTATCATCCCTTCAAAACATAAACAGGTAACTCAGATGTGTCAAGAACAGTGCATCAAATTCATCCGTAGTGTAACTCAGTGGGAAGTCAATGAAAATTTGTACCAGAGATGGATTTGGTCCACTGTCTCTTGATTCTTGATATATTGGGATCAGAGCCTTGCCAGGGATCCCACTGTGTATGAAATGGTTGCATTTGTCAGTGTTCAGACATCCGGTGAAATGCTCCCCAGTGTTTCCTTCTTTCCAGAAAGAAAAAAAACATATTCAATAATAAAAGCCTAAACCAAATACAAGCAACTGCAAATGTAGAAAATTTGTCTTGATCATCTGCAGAAATTAATCAAAATCTGACAGGCCATTTATGTATGGATTACTGCTTATAATAGCTTTCTATTAATTTCTCCTTCTTGCATGTAGCTAGACTGGGATGCTCTAAAGTCATGTCCTGGTATCTTTTAGCTTTCTAGGTGAAATATAAAAATGATCAGTATTATTTCCGATGGGGTCCTAATCATGCAGGAAATAGAGTGCAATGCTGGGTTGACAGTAATTCATTTTTCAAGATCAAGTTGCTTCTCCTATCAATAACATTGTAGCCATCAGTGTCATTGTTTGAAATTGCACAGTATTTCTGAATCACTGCCGAATACCTGCCACCTCCCTGAAGCTTTGGCAGTCAAAAGTAAATTACAGCCTCCTGCCCCAATTTTCTGTTACACTAAGGCCTTTCACTTTGTTCAGCATTGGCAAAGGTTACATGGTTCTCTTTCTGTAATAGTCTTCTCAAAGCTAGCAAAAAAATGCACAGAAGGTCAACAGAACACATTTCTGTTTCCTTGCCTACATCAACAAAACCTTTAAATGAACCCTTACCTACATCTATCCTCCTACTGCAATGCACGGTTAGCACTCAAAAGATTCATAAACTATCATAACAACAATGCTGGCACACACATATCCAGAAGATATGTAGGTTAAAATTATGTCTTTTAAAGTATGCCTTGAGTTAGACATTTTTTTTGAAGTAAAGTGAGTTTAACACATCTGGTGTCAGGTGTCTCTCAGTCTTACTCTGAGCAGACACACAAGGAGACATATGGCAAAAGTATAATTTCTCTTTTTCAAAAAAGCGATTTTTCTTTCTGGGATTCTTAGAAGAAAAAAAATATATATTTTTATTTTTTATTTTAACCATATGTCTCTTCTATGTGTATGTTGGAGTTGGAACTGTGTGGTAGCTCAGATGAGAAAAGGACATATGTTTAAAGCTGTTCTCTTTTCTCCGTTCAAGAAAATAAGAAGAAATAAATAGCAGACACTAAAGTCAAAGTAATACCCAACATTGATTACACTAGTAAACAAGCCAGAGCCACACTGTTCCTCAGTGTGATTATTTGCTTCCTTTTCTACAATCAAGCAGGGTGGCTGACAGCATACTCTGTTCTGGTACTGCACATGCTGTAATATAAAGAGAGTATCAAACAGACAAGTAAAAAGGATTCAACAGAAGTGAAACATGATGAATTAGGAGAAACAATCAATGTAGGCATCATTATAAAAGTCATAGAAATGATTGAAGAAACTTTAAAACACCCATGAAAATCTAGAGTGTTGTAAATTAAACAAAAATTACAGATTTCCTAAAAATGTTCATTAAATGTTGTTTTGAGTGAACCTGTCTTTCTTGGTGACATGACTAATCTCTCAGGCATTCAACATTTGATCTTTATTCTTCCACAGTATATACAATCTAGCATAGAACTATACTAAAGATCATTCAATAATAGCTATTTGCCTCAGTTAATATTTTAACGATTATTTAAAGAACTATACCTATTTGAATACCGTGTGTAGGTCACTATCATTAAATAGCCATTGAAAGAGTTAACAATCCTTAATTACTTATGCTTTTCTCTTATAAAGTTTTTTTCACAATGAAGGACAGATCTGTCCCATTGTTTCCCCTACATATTAGATCATTCTAATAAAGGCATTGGACACAGTGTCTCTGATGGACCCTGTATTCCCCAGGAAAACAGACACTTCTTACACACACACAAACACACAATATCATTTTTCCATTTTAAAAATCAGAACTGGAGAATTTCAATCAGTCATGTGGCACTGAAATTTAAACACTATCATTTAATTTTTTTACTTAAACAGGGAACATGAAGAAGTACAGAAAAAAAATAAAGAAAACCAAAAAGTAGACATAAGTTTTGCAAAATTCCACCGAAAAACTGAGTGGGTGTGTTATTTGATTCTGAGGATAACCAACACTGAGCACAAGCACTCTTCCTTCTTTCTTTCACTTGAAACTGCAAGGTTGCCCAAGTCCAAGGCAAGTTTTGATCTATGCAATTGCCCCTATTATTCCTGCTTAGCAATGTTCAATTGGCAAGTCCTGCAAGTCCTGCAGATCTCTGTCTCTGTCTCTGTCTCTGTCTCTGTCTCTGTCTCTGTCTCT
>NC_048907.1:14513790-14606781 GCF_011077185.1 Oxyura jamaicensis | reverse complement strand
TCTCTGTCTCTGTCTCTGTCTCTGTCTCTGTCTCTGTCTCTGTCTCTGTCTCTCTCTCTCTCTCTCTCTCTCTCACCCTCCTTTTTCTTTTTAAATTCCAGCTACTGAAATACTTCATTTAAGGTATAGCTTTTCCATTAATGAAATCAAAGGGTTTTGGTGGAGACATTCCACAGGCTTTTTGCCATTAGGCAGTTTAAAGGAAATAGTGAGAGGAAAATCAAACCTGTAATGTCTGGAGGGGAAAAACAAGTGAGGAATAATTAAGGGAAAAGATTAAAAAAAAAAAAAAAAAGTGAAGAGAAAAAAGAGAAAATAAAGGACACAATGTAAAAGTTATTCTGGTTCCTAAGTAATTTCTGCCACTTGTGATCCAAATGATAATGCCTGTACCCTTAAAAAGCAAATTACTATTTACAGGCTTCTTTTCTCTGGCTGTAATCATTTATACCTATTTCAAGACTGCTGCTGGGACTGTCAGTTAAAGAACAAAAAATAGTGGCAAACAGCCATCTATTTTTTCCTCTGTCATTTCTCACTGTCCATTCGCAGTCCATGTTGAAAATAAGCTCTTGACACAAGGGTATACCAAAACAACTTCAAATGTCTTTGAAATGTGAAGTCAGAATAATGTTTTCTTTTATTTTCTAGCATTTTTTTCCTAAATAATACTTAATATGAACCCCCTGGAGCCTTTCTGTCAGCTGGCTGATGAGTTTGCATACCTGCCACCTGAGGATGGGTAAGTGAAACACTCTCCCAAGAAGCAGGGGACAGAGAGGACTCCAAGCACCCAGCTAGTGCTGAATAAAGTCTTTCTCTCTGTATTGGATAATGAATGCATCATGCTAAGGGTCTAATGCCTTGCAGATAACAATGAACGAGAGCCTAATAGATAGTGCACTTATTTATTTATTTTATGTGGGTCCTAGGTCACGCTTGCTAGTGTTGTTTGACAAAATCATAATAAATAGACACATTTAGAAAAGTGTCTCTAGCCTGCAATGCTCAAAAATGTCTAGGAAAATCTGTAACTCATGCCTAGGAAACTGTTTACCAGAAAAAGAACTGCAGCAATGAGAGAAGAGGGGACACAGAGGGATGATTCAGTTTAAGATTTTTTTAGTTAGGAAATTCGTTGCTACCTTCCTACAAGGTGACTTCTTTTGCTTTACTGTGACTTGTCGGTAGCCTGTTTTGTTGCATTGGTTGGATTTCTAATGCCACTCTGATTTACTGTATATATTAAAGCCAGCAACAGAGTTCTGCCATGGCTTAATATAGACTTAATAATCCTTATTTGCACCAAATGGCCACCGAAAGACTTGAATCATTCATGTTCATATAGGGCTTCAATATCATCAAGAGAAACACAGTAGAGAATATAATAATCAAAGAAATTATTATATGCTACCATTCCAATATGGGCTGCAATAAGAAATACACTGAGGCACAGAAGACTGGTCTCTCTAAGCACTTTCTGTAATCAATAGAAAGAGACAGGCACCTTCAGAGGGCAATTCAGAGCAGGAGCTAATTTAAGTGCACTGAATTGCACTCTTGAAATCCCCATCTCTCAGTGTTTTATATATTGGGGCCTAGGGAGATATACCTCGAATACTGACACAAAAATAGCAGAAGAGAACTAAATCTTCTGTGTTTTGTGAAAGAGTCATGACACTTGTAAACTGGGGGCAAGTCAATGTGAAAATAAGACAAAGTGCATGGAGGCCCAATTTAGCACTGCCTTGGATGGGTAAGTCCACAAAACACAGTAACAAGCAGGTATACTGGTAACAAAGCCCTTCTGGAAAGGTTTCTCATCTTGCAACAAGCACAGGACAAACCAGCTGTGTAGTTCTGGGGTGCAGTCTGACCCAGGCAAGGCCATTTGTGCAGCCTGAGCATGCTGCTCCCTTGCCTGCCTGGTCCTGCAGGATGCCTGCCCCCACCTGCACAGCCACGCACTGAGGGTTCCCTGCCCTCTCATTCCCCAGGGATGGTGTCCTTCTTGGCATTTTTCCTCCCTGCTAGAGAACAGTCCCCTTGGCTTCCAGACAAACAGAGAAGTGCAAGAGAACCAGAACTGCTGGGGATCCTCCCAAATCGACACAGTTGATTTTGGAACAGATGAACAAACAGAGAAAGTAGGACACATCAGACGCGTGCATTGCATGAGATCATGAGATGATACCTCTTTGTGTTTACTTTTAAACAAAAGACCTTGCTGACAACTTTAAACAAAGTGTTTTTTTTTTGTTGTTGTTGTTGTTGTTGTTGATGCACAAAACAGAATAAATTCATATTCAAAAACACTAATGAGGTTCTGTACAAACTCTCTTCTTCTTTGGGAGACAGATGCTATTTTGAGGTGTGACAGTGTCAGGGCTATTGCATCTCATCATCAAGGACTGTGTTATCTGAAAATCAGTTTTGCGGAAACATTACAGTGTATGAGTCAGCAAGTCAAATTCATCTACCATGTAAAGCAGTTGGAATAATGGGATTTCCACCTTTGAACTCAGACAGCCATCTTAAAGCCTGTCCTTCCAAGCCAGCCTCTTTCATTTATTCATGTTGGTTATTTGTGAGTTAAGGGCAGCAAATAAAGCCACAGTCTCCAAAGCCAACCAGGGAAAGGGCTGGGACTCAGAGAGCTGCTTTCTTCCTGGACACACACCTCCCTGCTATGGCAAGTTAGATTATTTCATAGCCTCACTACTACCCATTAGGAGAGGAACTGAGGAGCAGAGTCTTTTCTCTGTCTTCTGCCATTGCCTTATACTTGATTTGCAACAAAGGGAGCAAATGAGGAGCTATTAATATGTAACACGCAATGGCTGCTTGAGCCACCTTCCTCCTGCAACCTCTCTTGGAGATATTCATTATTTACCTGATGCTAGAATGAGCAGCATGAAAAAGAAACATGAGTAGAGTTACTTATAGCACTCTCAGGAAAAAAAGAGAAAAAAAGAAAAAGGAAACATGAACAGAGAGGATGGAAAGGAAATCAATATGTGTGATTGCTCTTCTCCATCCACTGTAACATTTTGGTGAGGGACATGATTCATCTCTGCTGGTGAAAATTGGATTATAAGTGTTGTTGAAGCAGAAAGAGAATTTTGAAGGGAAAATATGCTCCTGCATTCATGGCTGAGCAGTCTGCAGAGAGACTTTTAATTGTGTATATGAAAAAAAAAAAAAACTGTAATAGACGAGCAGTCCTGGCTTGAACCCTGAGGAGCAGAAGTCAGCAGTTGTCCTGTTTCCCTGGCTTCAGACCCTGGACCTTCTTTACAGACAACTTTACACTCCTCGGGCTTTCTGTCTCTCTCCCCAAGTGCAGGTGAAGCTTTGACAAGGCAATACTCCCCTTAAGGCTCCCATCAGAAAGGTAGAAGACAGGTATTAATAGAAATATTTCCTTTTACCAACTTGTTCCATTTGAAAATGTTAAAGAGCTTTAGAAATATTTCAAAAACAGACATACAGTGTGCCTGAGCTGTAAGTAGCAAGGGCATGCCAAATTAGAAGAGTTACTTAGCTGACCAGAATGATTTTAGCTTTTTATGATTTTAGTTTTTTTTTTTTTACTCATGGACAACTGCATACAAATGAATGCACACTCTGCAGAAGGTTGGAATCAACAGATTTAGTTATGTCACTTGACTTTTTTCTTCTTAGTTAATGATAAAAACAGGCAAGCCAGGTTTTATTTAGATAATTAAGACCAGAGGTAGGAAAGAAATGTCAGAAAATCTATTTCTTGTCACATCCAGAAAAGACAATGACTAGTTAGACCATTAGGCAACCTCATCACAGGCAAGGGGAGCATTCACTGTGCTCTGCTTGTCATCTCTGCCACTGACCTGCTGTATGATCTTTGGCAAATAGCTGCTTGTCCAGCTTGCCTCTCCACAGCACAGGATTGGATATTGTTCAGGTGCAGCATGGAAAAGAATGGCAGTTCCTCTACCAGCATTCATGGGGGAGCCCTTATGACCCTCCCCAAATTGCTCTTTTCCAGTCTGCTGTAGAACTGGCCTTTGGCAATCCAGTGCAAATCAAGCAAAACTATAAATCATTAAAAATTAGGATTTCAGTTTTTTAATCTCCGGCAGTTCACAGGCAGTAGTTTTACCTTGCCCTGGCTTCAGAGGACAGGTAGGAGCTTCTGGGACACCAGAGCTGTCCAGAGACTAAGTCAGGCTGCTCTTTCCAAGGAGAAAGCAGCAGCTGCATTGTCACTGTCATTGTCACATTGAAGTTTTCCTACTCTGAACTAGTCTAGACGAAAATAAATTTTTAGCAGCTCTACATAGTCATAAGAATCAATATTTGGAGTTGGACTTGATGATCCTTATGGGTCTCTTCCAACTCGGGATATTCTATGATTCTAATATTTAAAGGGTTGTGGAACATTATAATGAAGGGGTTTGATTTCAGTCCTTGACAACTAGAGAGGTAACCTGATTTAATAAGGGAATGCAGCAGCAACCATGCTTCTGAGCCATTGTGGCTAATTCTGAAGACCCCATAGTTATAAAAGAACAATAATGGCTGAGGACTAATAAAAACAAAATCAGTTAGTGTTTAATCACCATCAGAAGGACAAGAATTGAGTGTTAGAAAACATCTTCTGTTTAGAGAGTTAAGCTGTTATGCATACTGAAGCATAATTTGCTGTCAGTTTTATTGTCATGCAATATATATTGTAGAGTAATCATTTTAATCTGCCTGCAGATTATTAATTAGTGAAATAATAATGTAGCCTTGAGTGAAAGCACCGGCAGGAAGAGGAAGCAGCTGGATATTTCTCCAACCTTTTCCATTTCAAAAGCTATTTCATAATGACCCAGCTGCTGTTCAGGGACATATGATACAATTTTTATGTTGTTGCAAAAAAATCTGCTATGTGGAAGGCTGCATTTAGAGCGTGTACTGACATAGATTGTGATGTGTATATATTATTTGTGCCAGGTTAACAAACTATACTTTGCCATTAATTTTAGTGGACATCTGCTGCTGAAAGGTGGTTTTCACTCACCAGTCAGACTTGTAACACTAATGACAGGTGTGTGTACATTGCAAGCAGGCATGCCAGAGCCTGTGCAGTCAGTAACAGCAAAAATAACAGGGCAAACAGAGCAGCAGAGGTTTCATGTGCCCATGGGAACTGTATGGTATTTCACTGCTCCAGTTACCTCTGCCTGGTCTTTGTCCTCCGTTGGGCCTAACTCAGAAGTGCTCTTTAGCTGCATCCTACTAAATACATACGTATATATATACATATACACACATATATAATATGGCAAAAAGCAGAGATGCTTGGTTATCTCACTTGCATCCTTGAGAATCTAAATAACTCCACAGTTTTGGCTCTACAGTGTTTGCTTCCACTTCTATAGATACCTCGGTCATTTCTGGAAGTAGAATTCATTACTTGAAATATCCAAAGCACGCCAGTGGGGACGAAGGAGTGAATGTCTTAGCAATCAGTAAAGAGCTGGCCACTGTAATTCCTGATTCCACCTGCTACAAGCTGACATGACCAGCCCAGTGTCTGAGGGCTGAAACCTGCAAAGTTGCATTGTTTATATAAAAGATAAATTCCTATTAAATGTAATGAAATCTCTGTCTTTAAATTTCTTGACTGAATGATAAGAATGATAAGAATTACCCTCCTGCAAAAGAGGTGCTAGTTCACAAAACTGATCATGAAATATTTCTTCTTTAACTATTTCCTTTTCCATTAGTTCAAATCTGGACCAGAGTGCCCTGAAATTAAAACCATGACTAACTTGTGGGTGCTCTCCTCTGATTTTCACTAGGGAAGTTGTGGTTCAATGAATGGGTCATGGTGACATCTGGAAGATGGCATGGGAAATCCATTTAATGCACAACCCCAAACGTAGCTGGCTAGGAAGAGGGTGTGTTTTTTTCTGGCAATTCCCTTCACACCACAAGGGTGAAAGTATAGCAGCATGCACAGTACAATCTGCAACATTGGCTACTTCTAAACTCTATTTTGACCATACAAATTTATGTGTTTGTTGTGGTTTAACCCAGCTGGCAGCTAAACCCCACACAGCCATTCGCTCCCCCTCCCCCCTCCCTTTCTGGGATGGGGGAGAGAAATGAGAAAAAAAATGAAGCCTGTGGGTTGAGATAGAGACAGTTTATTAGGAAAGAAAAATAAAATAATAATAATAATAATAAGTACAAAACAAGTGATGCACAATACAATTGCTCACCACCCACTGACTGATGCCCAGACTATCCCCAAGCAGCCACCCCCCCACCCCAGCTAGCCACCCCTATATATTGTTCAGCATGACGTCAGATGGTATGGAATACCCCTTTGGCCAGTTTGGGTCAGTTGTCCTGGGTCTGTCCCCTCCCAGCTCTTGCTGCACCCCCAGCCTGCCCGCTGGCAGGACAGAGAGAGAAGCTGAAAAGTCCTTGGCTTGGTGTAAGCTCTGCTCTGCAACAAGTAAAACATAGTGTGTTATCAACATTAGTCTCATCCTAAATCCAAAACATAGCACCCTACCAGCTACTGGGAGGAAAATTAATTTTCTCCTAACTAAAACCAGGACAGTGTTCAACTACAAAGGTGATACTGGACAGTCAAACCTCTCCTTTGATACTCCATTGCAGTTCTCAGATTTATCCCCTTGCAGTAAACCTGCAGCCTTGTTCAAATCAAGACAGACATTTGTGGACAGCTTTAAGCAGCAAGGTAATTAAGGGATTTGCTGACTTTGGTGAAAGCAAAAACAAATGAAAACAGAATATGAATATATGTGAGAAAATCAATGCAAGAAATGCAGTGGGGTTTAAAAAGGCTTAAAGAAAGGATTTTCATAGCTTGTGGTTTCTTAGTAAGCTTTTGTTTTCTACTGGAGTCAATACTATGACTTATTTTGATAGGGAGGAACAAGTAATCTCAGCAATTGTTGCTGTATCTCAGTCTGGAATTTCTGAGGAATGTATTTTGACTTCCAAGAAGCCAATCTGCTGCATTGCTGAGAACTGTGTGTGGCTGGTACTTAGCGATAAGACTTCTTTTAATCTACATGCTCCAAAAGAGACAAGATTTTTAGAAGATTTATATTTTAAAAAAAGAAAAAAAAAAAAAGAAAAAAAAAAAGTTTATTGAGACCTCCTATGTTGTACATTCTGTGAATCTGCATTCCATCAAAAGCTTTACAGTTTCTTCATCCAAGTAGGCTGCGATTATGAGGGCTCTAGATAACTTTGAAAACTGCTGTGCACACCTACACTCAGCCAGCACTTTTCTAATTATATCAGCAAGTCTTTGAATTATTGCTGGTTAAACTCTGCATAAACACCTCTGAATAGAGGTGATCAGGGATTGTGCTCCACCTTCATTAGACAACTTGCACAAAGAAGCCAATTTTTGTCAGTCTAAAAATAAAAGCATTACTTTGCTTGGTAAGGGAGTCTTATTAACAGACTACAGAGCTTCCCTGCTTCAGGGCAGTACAGCGGCAATTGAGGGGGAGAAGGACTAAAAGTTGTTATCAGCAGAAGTTTGTTTTTAAACTGGAAGAAATAATAAGATGGTCTCACACCACTGCCTGGAGTGTAAGTATTCAAGAAAACAAGGTAACTTGGCAGCTGCTCTCCTTCAGAGTAAAGCAATGATTTTCATATTCAAATACTAAAACTCCGATACAAAAGACTGCCATTAATTCAATGTATAGTCTTTTCTATTTTCAAGGAGTTCATTTAAAAATAAAAGCAAAACCACAACAATGTCTTATTCTTTCCAACTTTATCTAATTTATTAAAGTTTAATGAGTCTTTGGTTTTTTGTGTGCTCATATAGAGGTGGGAATTAACCCAGCATTTTCAGAGAACGCCACTAGTTTCAACACATTTGTCTTTGAATGCAATTATCAGAGCAGCTTGCTTTTTAGCAAAAGCATAGGTGGGCTCTTGTAGCATGTCTTACATGCGTTCTGCCCATAAAAATACTCCAGCACATCAGAAATTTGTGACTCAGTGTGCCTAACTGTTTACGTGTGCAGACTGTCAATGAATATGAATTATACAAAGTGGATGCTCGCTCTGATCCAATACAGGCATAACTGTTTCTGCCAGTCTTCTGCTTGCTTTCCTCCAACATACAAATACATTCGCCACTTGAATTTATGCCTTTTCAGCTGGTAGCTCACCTTTCACTGTAATCTTATAACATGTCTTTTGAGTTCAGCGATATTCACTCTTCTACAGTTCATTCCCCTGCCTAGGTGATACTGCCTGAGGCTTGATTGCCTGCTCCTGGTGAGCCCCCAGCACAGTAATTTCTGTTACACACTGCCCAACATCCCCAGTAATTGCAGCGGGTTTTGAGAGCATCCACTGAAACACAGCACCATTTTACAGCAGCACATGCTTTGCCTCCCTGCAGGCTTTCACTTGTGAGCCTGACCTCTGCTAGAGGAGCTGTCAGGTTGTGCCCTCCCTGTCACTTCCCCACTGGAAAGCAACATGGAGATAACCATGGCTGCAAGTGATTGATCAGGAATGGCACTTATCCACATCAAAATGCTACCTAGGACACTGTATCTTGTGCTATCACACAAGCACAGTGAAATTCCTAAATACAATCTCTTTAGAAGAGCATAAATAACTCTAAACCCACACACTTAAAATTTATAGATAAAACAGTTCATGTAACTGTCATACTTAGAAATTAGCAAAGCTCCATTAATGTTCCCCTAACTTACCACGAAAGTAGATGGAATATTTGAACACATCTGAAAATAGGACAGCTAAGTGCTATAGATCATGAATGCACCTTTCTAAGCCATACATAAATTCCATGAGTGTTTCAAAGAAGAAGATAAATAAGCTACACCATGAGATCTTTTTTTTTTTTTTTTTTTTGGCAATTCCCCTTACTTAGGATGATATGTAGAGAGAGCTTCTTCATCTACAGAATTTTAAGAAGTGTTTCAAATAAAGGACTACATTGTGCAAATGATCTTTATGCAGAACTTCTAGTGGCTTCTTTCTGCGTATGACAACAGTGTTGCTGCTGCACTGTGATGTAGTTTGGGGGGCATCATGGACCAGTGGCTTCAATAGGGTTAGGAATTAGCCTTCTAGTTAGGTATAGAAATACAATTCACTCCTGAAATGTATCCAAGATGTTCCAAGAGGAACATCAAAATACTCCTATAATTTAGGTCAAATCAGAACACAATTTCAGAAAATATGATCAGGCATCCACCCATGTCTTTATTTGCAAACTTTCAGGATTCAATAAATTATTTTCAGGCCATGGGCATATTGTTTACCTTCCTACTATGAAGGTGTCTATGCAAATGAAAGTAGTATTGGTATAGGGCATTTGAACAAAAAAATAGACACGGGACTTTGAATTCTGTAAATATGTGAAATTATCTATCCTCTGAATAAGCTACAGTTTGTATCCACTTACAACAGAAAATGGCTACAGATGAAGATTAACAATCTGAAGAGAGTGCATCATGAAAGAGGAGTGTTAAGTATGGAAAAATATGATTAAAAGAACAATAAAAATATAGTGTTCCTATTAACCCTGAAAATAATGTTGGTCCACTAGATGAACTAAATGTACAACAGTCTCTCGTTTAGGTACATACTGATATATCCAAATCTGCAGAAAATCCTCTCAGCTGTGCCTTTTTTTCTTTTTCTTTTTTTCTTTTTTTTTTTTTTTTTTTTTTTTAATACATTCAGCTGCCCATTAAAGAGACACAGAACAAATATCTATGTTTCTTCATCCTGGAAAAGAGATGGATAAAAGTAGAGCACAGACAGCTGAAATGGATTCAGAGAATAAATAATAATCAGCCATGTAAAGTTTCCGGCTGGTATTAAATTTTCAGACCAAATCCCACTCTTCTGCTGACCCCTATTTGCTGCACTACAGTGGTTGCACTCCTCTTCAATGATACAAATCCAATCTCAGTGGTGCAAACTGGCACCACAGACAGCAAACCATAATCATCCTGAAACAGCAAGGGCTGGAAACATAACCAGAAAAAGGGAGGACTTGGTATTTTCCCATTTTTTTTCTCTGTACTTTTTATGCCTCCAGACAAATTATCCCTCCAGACAAACTCTTATTATGCCTCCAGACAAACTCTTCATTTCACAGATTAGCACATACAATAGCACATTGGCAAAGTTGCCCTCTCAGGTAACTGTACTGTTGGAAACCACTAAGTTTTCCTCAAATAACCACTTGGACTGCTGTTCTGGAAAATGCAGGAAGAAAATTCTACGTGGGAAGCTGGAAAGTTTTAAGCTGCTGTGAAAATGAGGACCCAAGGTGATACAGAGATTTAGGGGCTATTGTCTTTAATCTCTCTCTCTCTCTGATGAATGCCGACTTGCCATAGTTTCAGATTTCTGTGGTTCCCTGACTGCTGGTTACTACAACATTTTTATATACCCTGATGATTTTATGATGTGTACAGTGTCTGAATTTGTTTTCACACTGTATATGGCATCACACCTGCCATACTAAAACAGCTGTAATTATTTTTTACTCTTAAAATCATTTCTTTCGGGGGTTCCTTTCCAATTTGAAGTTTACCTTATCAGAGTTTTCTCCAGTGCTGCATACTAGAGGGAGCTAGTAGTTAACGCAAAGTACATACAGTTCTGTGCTGTCAGTGGGAAAAATGCTGCTGGGACCTCTGGAGCAAACATCTTTTCCTGTAATTAATCCATACAATCTGCACAGATGCTTAATTATCGTTGTTTTCTTTTCCTTTTGCATATTATATGTTTATACAGTGCATTATAAGCATGAAACTAAAGATAGATGTTTATGGTTTATATGATTTTTAGAAATTCAGCTTCCAGTATGGATGGTGTTAAAACCCAGGATTTGAAAAGTCTCTCTATTCTCTTTTCAGCATCTTCCACATTTGGATCAACATGCTAAATTGGGTTGTGTTACGGTACGTTTGTTTCTCTCTCTGCTTTGCTCAGATCTATGTCTCTCTACAATAATCCTTGCCTCTTCATTGTATCCCTAGCAAATTATTCTTTCTAAATCTCTTTTTCCAGGTTGCCAGTACTCTTTTCTTTGTGTCTGGTCTTGGCAAGATCTCTTTGCACTTCTTTCCCAACAAGGCCAGGTTTCAGCTTTATTTCTGCCTCATTTATTTTGCAGCTGCTTTGTTCTCATGCCCAGGCTATTTAGCAACATGTCCTGAGGAAACATAAAAAAAAAAATACCCCCAACAACCAAACATCTAGTTCCCTCAATGTATTTGCATCAAATGCCAGTGCTGCTGCTTGAATCAGATTTCCAGGCATTTTCCCCTATTTCTTTCATCCCCTAAGAAAAAAAGTAAGTCAAAAAAAAAGTCATGGCTTAAAAAGTTTGGCATGGAGGTATTTGATATTGAAGATCTATGCATGATTACTGATGTTCAAGGATGTGGCAGCAAGCAGCAACTGGTCTGTCTGGAAGTAGAATGTAATTCACTGCAAAATGTTTATTCCTAATCATTTTCTTCCTCTTTATCCTTCCTTTTTATCCTCATTATCCTTCAGCCACTCTTGCTAGAAGCAGAACTATGCTATACCTTGATAAAAGATCTCAAGCACTCTGATGAAACATTCCTGCTCTTTTAATATTTCTATATCCATCAGTCTACAATTCTTCAAGTCATGATCTCAAGAAGCACAGCTAAGAGATAGGGAATTATATCACACAGGACTTCAAGGAAATATTAATTTCTGTTGGCATGTCTGCTTGTGAATGCAGCATGGGAGGGTGGAATACTCAAATACCCAGAGGTCCATTTAAATCTCCAAGGCAGAAATATTTTTGCCTGACTGACAAAACAAAAGTGAACCATTGTTGAATTAGATTAATACTGTTTTTATTTATCTATTGTTTTGTGAATTTGGGTTTATTTTTTAAACCAGCTGCCTTTAAGAACTGCTAATACCTTCCCATGATATTACAGTCAGTAGCTGTTCTTCTCTTAGGAAAGAAATAACAGGTTAGTCATTACTGTATGCAAAATTTTATCTTTTTTATACAGAGATTTTGTTGCTAATAGAAAACTCCTAAGGACTGCTAACAAGTCTTATGAAGATAAATTACCTTTTCTTAGTATCAATGTGAATGCCACTCTTTCTGCAGCCTAATGTCCTAAGTTTATCTCTGAATTGTGTGATTGAGATCTGTAGAGTGAAGGAATCCACAGGATGGTAAAGGAAGGCATTGTATGTTTATAAAGACTGATTTTACTTCAGAGATAATTCTGCAGTGCATCACTGCCTTATTATATCCTTTCCTTACAAATGGAAATTATTGAATTTCTTTTGCCTCATTTAATTCTTTTTAATCCTTTTTCTTTTTGCCTTCTGGTGATTGCTTTTGCTTACTAATTGTTCAAGGCTGACACCCAATGGGTAGCATTATACTCTAATGCTCAGAAAGCTATATGCAGTTCCAAATGACTGCTATTAAAGGAAACCTCAATTCTGGCAATTTTTTTTTATTTTATTTATTTATTTATTTATTTATTTTTGTGATGCTGACAGGCCTAGGCCATTAGCTTGGCTTATATTACGGGGAGTGAAAGCTGATTTAAGATTTGCTTGCTTTGAACTATTTTGTAGAATTTCAAGACAGGCAGGTATAAATCCAGGTCTCAAACAAAATAACTTCCAACTGTCAATGCTTAGACCCTGTGTTCCCTTGGAGTTCTGTGGTCTGATCCGACCCAGCATCTCTGTTCCTGTGAATTTATGTTCTCCCAGCTACAAGTAGTTCCGTATAAGACTACTTGAATGAACAAAGTAATTTGTGGGAATACCTATTTCCAGCACTGTCCCTAGATAATTCTGATTTAGCTGGTATATCAAGACAGAATTTTATCCATCCTACACTAACCTGCTACAAAAGAAGCATAACACATGACCACAGTGCATGAACTTCTGTACTATATTTCACTTCAGTCTAACAAAGCAACACATTTAGACGAATCATGCAGAGAACTCTGATGTGAATTTGATCATGAATTGCAAAACGTAGAAATGCATTACAAACACAAGTAAAATATGGAAGCCCACCTACACAATATGTGGATTACTATAATCTTAAAACTATAGCAGTGGATAATTAGTTTTTGTTTCTTTGTGCAGTGTTTGAAAAAAAAAAAAAAAAAGACAACTTTGATATAAAAGAGATCCATCATAATTATGATACACCAAGTGATTAAGATAAAATACAGGGAGACATAATGAAAATGTCAGCATTAGTGAAGTTAAAATTTCTCACCTCAACATATTGAATAGAAATGGTGTGCAAAATCAGGGATCAAAACTTGAAGTAGCCAAAGGCTTAGCCAAATTTTGCTCTGAGCCTAAAAACCTAGGCACTGGGTCATTTCACTTGGACAAAGTTTCATAAAAGCTGATGTAGGCTTTCTTCGGCCTGCCAAAGCTGAGAAAAGACTTGTTGAAGATGTTATGTATGTTGGCTAATATTTTTCTTCTATAATATGGCAACTCTTGTGTGGTAACTCTTGAGGGCTCCAAGTCCTGAAGTCTTTGCCAAATACTTCAATAATGCTTGCTGAGAGAAGACTTCAATAAAGTCACTGAGAGTTTGTCAGGGAAAGAGCACTAGGGAAAAAAAAAAAGAAAAAAAAAAAGAGGAAAGAAAAGTTTCAAATTTATTACTGATACAGCATGTTTCAAATCAGTAAAGTCTTTATTATTTTGGCTAGCAGGCATGGACTATGAGGTATGTATGTGAGAGTGTCTTAAATGCTCAGACCTTTCTGAAATGTTGAATTGTAATGGCACTCTGGGTTTTGCCTCTCTGGTTAGGTTGTGCATTGTATAAAAACATTGAGGGAGAGAGAGAAATGCCATGGAACATAATATAGAGTATTTTTCAATAAGCAAGCAAGGCCACAGGGACAGATATAATCCTGCCTGTGCACTGAAAACAAACAATGCACCGAGATATCTTTCTTCATTATGGGAAACTACATACATGGTAAGTTTTTTGAACCCCAGAGAAAAAAGTTAAACATAGTAAGACAGATAAGTATCTAAGTATATATATTATTTTAATGTAGAGAGAAAGGGAGAAAAAATAAATAATAATAATTAAAAAATAAATAAACTCATCTCCATGCTTAGTCTGAGCCTTGCAGGTGTTGATTTTCATTAAACCAGTAAGATGTTATTGATGTTCTCTCCCAGACAATACTGAACATTTGGCTTCTACATAAATGGCAAAAACTTCAGTAGATTAAACACTAGGCTACTGCTTGCCTTTGGAAAATTGCCATGTAATAGCAAAGGACCAAAGCAGTCTGAAGCAGCAGCCTTCCTTAAGAGTCTTATAACAGAGAAGACCTTCTCATAAAATATCTTTTTAACCTGATCACCCAGGTGGAAGACCTGCCATGTGATAACATCCTGACCTTTACTGCCAAATATGAACCATCTCCACAGAGTACTGATCTGTTCATAATAGAGTTATTGCTTTTTTAAAAAAGCTTTTTTATTTTAAACATATTAATGCTTTACTCGTTGCTCCATTGCCTTTGAAAAGTTGTGTTTGTTTTTTCGGGGGTTTCCTCTAAATTCACAAAGGAAAGATGATTCCACTGCATTAAAATAGGTGCCAGAGGTACTCTAAAATATATGGGACCTATTCTGTACAAAATAATTTCTTTTTGTATATCACTTGCATTACAGTGATTTATGCTAGTACATGATTTTGCCCTACAAGTAAAAAAAAATTACCCAAAGCTTTGCTACCTTCCACTTTAACTGAGCCACTACTGACTGTCATGTTGATTCTCACATCTTTCAAGCCCAGGCTTTATTGAAGTTGCAGAACCAGCAAAACTGAAGGAAACCTACGATCCAACTAGGAAGCCTGATCATACGGACAGCTGTAATTTCAGTGCAACTCAGTAAAACCAGCAGGCTTATATACTGAATGTGACCTGCTTTGTTTAGTTTGGCTGCAGGTCCTTGGGGTGACTTAGGGATCTTTATCATTTTTCTCTGTTACTCATCCCTTCTGAGTTTATGTAGATTTTCTCTGCAAGGGATGGACAAATTTAGCCCAATCATACAACCAGTAAAGGGGAGAAGATATTACAGTTAACCACATCCTTCTGCTACGGCAAGTGAAAATACATTGAAATATATATTTTCTTATTTTTTTCCATATTTGAGTACCTCCCCATGTGTGGTGGTTTTACTTGGGTGGGTGGCCGAGCTCCACCACAACCGCTCTCTCACTCCCCCTCCTCAAAGAGGAACGGGGAGACAATATGATGAAAAGGGCTCAAGGGTTGAGATAAGGACAAGGAGATCACACAGTAATTATCATGATGGGCAAAACAGACCCAGCATAGAGAGATGGTAAGATTTATTGCCTATTACTAACGAGCTAGAGAAGTGAGAAACAAAGGAAAGAAACTAAAAGCACCTTCCCCCCCATCCACCTTCTTCCATCTCCTCCCCCGAGCGGTGCAGGGGAATGGGGGAATGGGGGTTATGGTCAGTCTATAGCGCTTCTTCTCTGCCGCTCCTTCTCGGTCACTCTTATCCCCTGTGCTGTGGGGTCCCTCCCACGGGATGCAGTCCTTGCTGAACTGATTCGGCATGGGC
The DNA here is from genome assembly GCF_011077185.1 of Oxyura jamaicensis. Taxonomy (NCBI): domain Eukaryota; kingdom Metazoa; phylum Chordata; class Aves; order Anseriformes; family Anatidae; genus Oxyura; species Oxyura jamaicensis. The sequence continues at coordinate 14,591,088 of NC_048907.1, read as the reverse complement.
TTCCCACAGGCAACAGCTCTTCAAGAACTGCTCCAGATATGTACCACGGGGTCCATCCCTCAGGAGCAAACTGCTCCAACCTGGGTCCCCCACGGGCAGCAGCTCCTGCCAGGTCACCTGCTCCTGCGTGGTCTCCTCTCCACGGGCTGCAGGTCCAGCCCGGAATCTGCTCCAGCAGGGGTCTTCCACAGGACGCAGTCTCCATCCGTGCAGGTCCACCTGCTCCACCATGGTCTCACCCATGGGCTGCAGTGTGGAACCCTGAGTGTTGGGTCTGCCTGGGATGGAGTCACCTTTCCCTGCAGCAGCCCACACAGTGCTGTGCTCTGCACTCATAGCTGGAACAGCACTGGTATCACTCCAGTGTTGTGTCTATTGCTGCATAGTGCTGGCACAACGTCAGAACTCCCTCCAAGCCCCCAAGAGCCAGCAGGCTGGGGGTGGGCAATTGATGGGGAGAGGACATCACCAGGGCAGTTGACCTAAACCAACCAAAGGGATATTCCATAACACCTGATGTCACACTCAGCAATAAAAGGGGACTCTCGTGGGGGAGGGGCTCCTCCTGAACAACCGGTACACGTTTTGAGGCGCTGCTTCCCAGGACATGGCCGAACATCGCTCGTTGATGGGAAATAGAGAATAACTTTTTTTCCTTTCTCTCTGTGCTTCCACGCAGCCTTGTTGTTTCTTTTGTTTCTTTTACTCCCTACTCCCCTTCTCTTTAATTAAATCATTCTCATCTCAAACCTCGAGCTCTTTGTGTTGTCTTTTCTCCCCCTTCCTCTTTGAGGAGGGGAGGAGTGAGAGAGTGGTTGTGGTGGAGCTCGGCTGCCCACTCAAGTAAAACCATCACACCCTGCTCCACCGTGGTTCTCCATGGGCTGCAGGGGGACAGCCTGCTTCACCGTGGTCCTCACCACAGGTCGCAGGGGACTTCTGCTCTGGCGCCTGGAGCACCTCTCCCCCTCCTACTTCACTGACCTTGGCGCCTGCAAGGCTGTTCCTCACTCCTCTCACTCTCCCAGCTGCTGTGTGGTGCAGCATTTTTTTTCCCTGTCTTAAAAATGCTCTTACAGAGGCACAAAACAACATCACTTACTGGCTCAGCTCTGGTCAGCAGTGGGGCCCTTACCAAACATGGGGCAGCTTCTAGATCCTTCTCACAGAAGCCACCCCTATGGCCCCCTGTTACCAAAACCTTGCCATGCAAACCCACTACACCATGCAATAAACAAAAGCATTACAGACACTGCCAACAATGTACCTCCTGCACTAGCCAGCATTCATTTTGGAGGTTTTGATTAAACCACCTCCATTTCCCAGCCATCATTTACTCACACTTTTTCTTTGGAGGTGGGCTTCAAAGCAAATCTCTTGCCAGCAGGACGGCAACAGCTGTCTTGACTGCCCCACATACACCCTACATGCAACCCCAACAGCAAGGAACCCAACAACTGAGAATGGAGATGGAGGTGAAAGATAATGGGTGTGACAAATAGAGGAAACAAGGACTCACTGAGAAGACAGGGTTGGATATGAAAAGACTGAGAAAAGGAGGAAGATCTGTTTGTCATATCGTAAGTATTTTCAAGCTCTCCCATGTATGATTAGGATTCTTGTGGTAGAGTTTTATTTGTGTGTAATAGACAGGTAATGTCAAGAAGAAATTCTGCATCTCTAACATAGTTTTGCTGCATACAGTATATTGTAACTGTACCTAGCTATTAGTGTGGATATGCTGCAATTACTACTGCCTTTTGTCAATGCTTCTTTGTTATTTTGTCAAGCACAAGATTTATGTGTAGGACCAAATTCTACTTTGAGTTACACAAGTTTAAAATGAGAGGAAAAAACAAGCAGTAGCATGGTACTAAGAAACAATCTGGAAAAATCATTTTTAAGGGACAATAATCCTGTGTAAAGATAACTGATCCACTGGAGGAAGAATGTGCTAGTTCCTCAGGCACTGAGATAGAATCAAATAGCCTCAAATTGCTGAAGATCATTCAGATGTGCTTGTTTTCAAGACTTATGTTTGATTGGTTGGGGCAGTTAAACCATCTTGCTCATACAGTACCTCAGTCCTAGGTACCTTGCAAGAGTCAGACCAAGACCATATTCATGATGTGAAATACAGCACTTAATAACCTGTCAGATATTATGTGCTTTTGCATGCAGAGCAAAATCCTCTGTGTTGGTGGCCTTTTAACCAGACAATTGACATTTCTAGAGGCCACAAAAAACTTCCTCAAAAGCTGAATCCAGCTCTCTGGCCATCATTCGGATATCCTTGACCAAAGCTATGATCTTGACCTATTCCTTTTTTACCTCCAGGCTTTGACTAGCCTCATTCATTGGTTACCCCTCTGCTTAAACACACACGTGTGTGTTCAGAATCAGTGATAAGCATATTAAAAAAAAAAAAAAAAAAACACGTTTCACGAACTCTAATGAGAAGAATATAGTTATATACAAGCTAAATAGGAATAGCTAGCTAATGCAATGATCTCATACGTATCTCACCTCTCAGTACTTACTGTCAGCCACTGACAGAGTCAAAATATTGGACTAAATTAAGCTATTGCTCTCTTCTAGATTTATTCTACATTTATTACTACACTAATTCGACGCACACTGGTACTACTTAAAAAGGAATTTATACACAGACAACTGCACAGCACAAGTCTTTCTACAGAAAGACTTAGTATATCTTGAAGAATCAAAACAAACCAAAACAGAATGGTATTTTTTTTGCTCTCTTGGTGGCTGTGGTTATATTTCCATGGGCACAATTAATTTACCTCCTATGCAAATCAACAGTGGTGAACAGCCTTCAAGGTCAGGGCTAAGGAAATAAGATGAATAGCAAATGAGAAGGGTGCTGACAACAACTGATAAGGTAAGTTTTACAGGTGCTGAGTAGCTCATCAATCACATTTCGAGTCTATGGCATGGAAGATCTGTCCCAACTACTATAATTCATAAATTATATAATGGAACAGAAATAAAATGAACCTGAGCATAGAAGAATTTACCCATGACCTAGATTAAAGAACATGTAGATAAAAAGTATGTATGAAACAGTGATAGATAATCTAAGAAAATGTATTGAGAAATAATAATTTAACAGATGAGGAAGGTTCTATTTTGAAGAAAGCTCTCAGCATGGGGAGAGTTGTTTAGAAACTTCCATATGACAGAGCAGTGTGAGCATTTGATATCTTCAAGTCTGAACACAAAACATGATGCTATTAGTTATGTTAGTTTAACCTGCAAGAAAATCCCACCTTAAAGCACCAGGACCATATTAGAAAATGTCACAGAGTTCCATATTGGTTTTAACTCCCCTGAGAGCTGGCTTACTCCTCATGATAAGACCATTTCCTCCCTACATTGGGCTCCTCTGACATACTGGATTTCATCTGAAATGAGATTACTGTTTTCTGTTTGATTTATTGCTGCCACTTCTGGATGGGTCCTCTGAACTGGTTGTGTATTTTGAAGTCATCAGCTGTTACATGGATTTGAAGCATCTCCAAAAGCCTCATGTTTTTCATTGAAATGACTAGCTGATCTTGTTTGAGAAGACGGGCAAAATCTGTACTTACATCACAGTATATATGGGCAGCTCAGCTGATTTCTCATATAATTTGACCTGATTCTCTCCTCCACAATATGTGGCTGAGTACTCTGGTGTGCAGCTAATTGGTCTGTCTTCAACTTTCCCTGTTAAGTTATGGTGTCTTAGTAACAAAACTCATCATATCTTGCTGCCAAACTGGCCCAGCTCTACCAGAGAGCTCAAGAGTTAAAGTAGGTGTTAATTCTGATACCACACCACCTTAAAGCTATGGTGATGGGTGTGAATAGGCACTGAACAAACAAAGCAGTAATTTCTATCTCCAAAGACCAGATAGATCATCTTTTACTGGAATAATTTCATTTAAAATAAACATGTAAAATGGCAAACCACTAAACATGCATCACAGGTGGTATTTCAAAGGTATGGAGCTAACCTGAACCTTGTATTGAACACTAATCTAGATGAGCCTGCATCTTACCAATAAGCCTGATTATTCTGTTTCTTGCTGTGTTCATTGTTTGCAGCAAAATTGCATTAATATAAGAAGGAAAACAGCAAGAACAGTACTATATGAAAGCCTGGCTAGAAAAAAAAATAGAAAAAATAAATCAAGCATTTGTGATCACAGATTATTGCATTTTCAGTGCTGCTGAAGAGATTTTATTTTTTTTTTGAAGTATGTTTACAATCATCTCCAAGTTCTATAAATATTGCTTTGCTATTGACTTTGTGCCATGAATCTAGTACCAAAAAATATAGTCACCCTCATCACTGCCGATGGCAAAGCAGCGCTTTCATTTTGCTTGGACTTTGTGCAAATTTAGTATTCATAGGACTGAGAGTTCAATGGCTTAAATATAATAAAAAAGTGTGAAGAAAACAACTGCCAGAATGAAAGAATAATACAAGTTTTAAATGTTATGTCCTGTTTATATAAGAACACTGAAAAAATAATAAAAAAAATCAGCAATATTACACAGCTGTTCAAAAGGACTGGGAAGAAAACCTCATTAAATATGTTCATAGAAAGATTTTTATCTGTTCACTAGGTTCACATAAAAATATAACAATGCCATTGAATTAAAATGTCCAGTTGGTATTATTTTTAAGGAAAGACTACTAAGTCTAAAAGAAGACTACTAAATCTAAAAGAAAATGTTTGTATAAACAGAGTGCAGGAATTTATTTGCCATGCCTACATTTCCCTCAACCAAGGAAACATCAAAAAACCCTTGGATGGGAACTGGTAATATCCTAATAACCACCCCAGAATTTAACACTGTTGGCATTGCTGAGCTTCTGCTCTACACGAACACAGGGATACAGATGGGGCAGTCCTGATACTGGCAGGGCAGTCCTACAGATCCATTTTAAGAAATTAGAGACTGCTAATTGCAGTTATAATTACCTCCTTAAATTCTGATATTGGACAGATCAGCATTATATTCTGATACAGTTGCAGATCAGATACACTGAAAATGCCATGAATTACAGATGCCATGAATGACCAAAGACTTTAAAATCTTTATTTTATTTTATTTCCAAATTTCTATTTAATTGAGCATCATCTAAAGGCTATATTTGTTCTGTCATAGTGATTCTGCTTTTATGACAAAGCTCTGCCCCTGACACTTTACAGTCCTGGTATACTATTAAAGACAGCAAACAAGGGAAGAGACAATTGCAAGGAACTTACTGTGCTATTATTTTCCTTACTGTAGTTCTCCAGCGATATCTATTTGGGTAAGAAGGATCTAAAGTATAAAAAATATAACTTGCTTTACAGAGCTTGTGTCTTCACCCCTTCCACACCCTGGATTTTAAATGTGTGTTCAATCTTACATGCTAGCTAATTGTTAGAAACAAATGCTTCCAAATAGATTAATGCCAACAGAAAGCATACAAAGATGAATGCAGAGCCTGGAGAACTTGGATTATTTAATGCACGAAGCTGAGACTCTGCTGAGCTTGGGATAAATGTGAGAGATTGTTCAAGGACAAGCCTGTCTCCAACTCTTCCAGAAGGAATTCTGGAACTGAAGGACAAGGAACTACAGTAGGTGCAGAAGGTTTCTCACCACCAACTTAACAAAAACAAATCCATATTATATTTGTAGATCTACTGGCAGTGAGGTTTTTAATCTTATAAAGAATTTTTTCTCATGGCATAATTTATGGAAGTCACCCTGAATTTCCCATATTTTCCTGAATATCAGATAGAAGCAGAGCAATTACAGGTAGTTTAAAGTAGCATTTTGGTGAAGGTGGGAGGTTAAAATTCATATGATATTATGCTTATTATCTTTTATTTCAATTGTCACTCTAAATATAAAATTGAATGACCTATTTTTCAGATCACTAGGAATTTGCACAATTTTCTGCCTTTGCTTAGGGCCATGTCATGATATTCAACATACTGTGAAAGAAAAAGAAAACAAAGATTATAATCAGCAGCTCAGGCATAGGTATCAGTCTCTTGAGTCTTCTTCCCCTGTACTACCTCAATTCCTTCAAGCATCACTTATCCCATAGAAAAACAAACAAAAGTTGGCATGAGGAAATGGCACAAGTGTCCTTCGTGACAGAAGGAAAGGTATGGATACTAGTAAGTGTTAACTTTTGATTTTGACGGTCAGAACTGAGGCTGGTATTTTTTATTTTCTCCTGATAGAGGAGAAAATATCTTTTTCTATTTGCAGTATCTGTTTTGACCAATATTGCCTCTTATACTGCTGGATAAAGGTTTGCCATATTGTCACAAGAGTCTTCTCCTGAACACTCTTCACGTACGTCCTGAGCTCATGAGTCCCCCTTGTTCATCTCTCTAACACCTATCTTGTCTTCTTTTCATTACATTTATTGGCATTTAGTTCAAGATTGCATGTTTCCCAAAAGATTTCCTGTTTCTGTGGCAATACATCTTAATCATTGTTTTTTTTCTGCCTTTGACCTTACTCATGTCTATTAAAATAGCTTGTCATACAATAGCAGTACTGTGGGTCTTTTATCATACTGCATACTTACAATCACCTCCCATTGTGTTTTTGTAGGTGATTCACCTCTATCATCTTGAAATGTTATTTTAACCTTCATTCAGTAACAAGAAAAAGAAATCACTTAAAATAGCAGAAATGGCTAGGCTGCCTTAAATCAAAGTAAATTGGCCCAGCCTCATAATAAATTTAACATCACACAAACATGTTAAAAAAAAAATCCAATCATTACTTTATTTTTTTTTTAAAAAAAAAGTTACCAAATATTATCAAGAGCTAATAAGATACACTAAGATTCAACAACTGTCAATGAAAATTAAATTGAGTTAAACAATCAGCATAAATAAAATGAAGGAATAATATTAGAAAAAACCTGGCACATATAAAAACTAGAGTTTATTTTATGTATATGGTCATATTCCTCTGTGACATGGGCCAGGAGACAAACAATTTTAGGCATGTTTACTGAGAAAATTGAGGATTAACAAAGCCAACGAAAAGGGTCTAAAAGTAAAAGAAAAGCTGAAGTGATACAGTGGGAGAAAATGCATCTCAAATGACTAGGAGAGAAAAAGTGCTAGGAATAGATGTGGTTTTGCTTTGAGTTTTATAAGCTGAAAGAGGAAAGTGAGATACTGAAGCCACTCTCTTGTATGGCCAATGCTAATCAACAAACGTGTTAAAGTATATATGGAAAAGGATTAATTATGCAGGACAGATAAACAAAGCATGTTTGTCAATGAGCTTCACAGACGAGCAATTAGATACCTTTCTGTAGTTGGTGAGCATCGATAAGAAGAGATCAGTGTCGTTAAGCATAATTAACCGTCATTTAAAAAAAAATGTTGATTCAGATGAATATGTTATAAGGAAATATTTGCATTGTCTGGCTGTGGACTATTTGAGGCCTGCTCTTGTAGCCTCTGCAAAGTGTCCTAGAAGACAAGTAGGAGTTTTTCTCATGTAAATAGTTCCATTTACATCAGTGGGAAAGTCTGTGAGTATTTCAAAATGGGAAAGTTGGCCCAACCTCTCATCATAATTAACAATGGTCAGCCTTCTACTTGGGACTGGTAAATTTGCAGGGGATAAAATCCTGGTGCAATATCAAAAAAGACATTAGAAGGTATCTGAAATCTTCCAAGATAATTTAGCAAGACTTAGAGGACCAGCTTGGGTTTGCACTTAATCAGAGAAACCTCTGAACTCTGGGGAACCTGTGACAACTTTTTAAATTTGACACAACAATAATTGCAACACATCCACAGTGAGAAAAAAAAAAATCAGTACAGAAAGATATGTTATTTGATAGGAGAGTATGAGAAAAATATTGTGTAACAATAACAACAAAATACCAAGCTGAGATTGGACTGAGTGATTAAGAGAAACAGAGGGAAGCTGCTGACAGGTTAGACTGATTTCCAGGATCCACAGCCCAGTTTGATGGCAGATGGGAAAGCTGAAAGTTAATGGCAGATAAGATAGATGTTCTTAGTTGGTTAACTGTTGTTTACATGATGTGAGAGACTAATTTCACAGTCTATGATAAGCAGGAAAAAATACTCAAGAAGATGCAAGAAAGGAAAAATACTTTATATGTGAAGAACTTTAATGCATTTCTGTGATTGCTCTCTTCTCATTCAAATGGTGTAATTGAGTTTTTCAGTTGAGCATTTTGCTAGATGTCTAAGACACTCCCCCTTCTTCTGCCTGTAAAACTTTGATAATGGTCACCAGAAGCATCAGCTGAGCAACAGGAAAATGAATGGCACAATCTAAGCAGTCCAGGATGGGCAATTGATGAATGACAGAAACTCATCTCATATGCCCAAGAATACTACTGAAGAACATGTAAACTATGCATGAAGTTAAGAATTAAGGCTGTTTTTTTGTTTATTTGTTTTGTTTTGTTTTTAATATTTATTATTATTTTTAAAAAGAGGCATGTGGGATGATCCAAGGGGGAAAGCTTAGTGCACATCATGCTGGTAGACAAAATTGTCTGGAATTCCTTCACTTGGTAATGTCAAGATTTATGGGAAAGTAGCAGTAACATTATGCGTAACATCAGTTGAGTTGTTTTTATAAGATATTTTGATCACTGCATTGTAAGAGCATCCTCTCAGAGCACACCATTACAACTCAGAGCAAACCGTTTTAGGGAGTTGTGCTCCAGAAAAGGATTAAGTAGCTGTTGCCTAAAACAACAGCCAGGGAAAGGATCCCAGTAAGGTATACAATTGCTCTAGGCATAAGGAAATTGGCTAGCTATGAAAATCACAACAACGCTTCAAAATGTGTCTTCATAAAGTGTTACTGCCAAGCTTCAGAGAGGAACAAAGCAGACCAAGGTTGTCTATAAGTTTTTGGAGTTAGTATATAGCTCAGAAACATGTTCAGATGCCAACATTAATTAGAAAATTTTGTTCTAGGAGAAATAAAAACAATTTGTTACATGTAACAAATCATGAAAGAACACATTTTCTTTTAATGGAAAAAAAAAAAAAAAAAGTGGCCCACACAAAGAATTCAGGACAGCATGTTCTGTTTTTCTTCCTTCTGTGACTTTTTGCTCAACTTTACATCTGATTTAGTGACTGACCCCCCACACACCTCTTTTTGTGCATCTCTATTTTTTTTGTGTGTGTGTGTTGTACCAAGATGGAAAAAAAATTCTGCACATAACTTACTCCTCTATTATTTATTTGCCATTTGAATTCAGGATTAGGCTCTTGGGGGTGGAAGGGGAGGGTGATTATTTAGCTGCAAGTTTCTTCCAAATAGGTATCCCAAAGTACTACATAAAAATTCAGCTTAGTTAATTCCCGTAATGCCATTCAGAAATAGGAAAGTATCATCATGAAGCTGTTTAACAGAGAACATAGATGTTGCTGACTTTACCCTGAGCATACTCAATCATATTTTGACCTTTGTCTTCTTTACAGAGCTATCTCCATCATGCAGCTGGAACAGATGGTAAGGAGGTAAGAAGAGTCCTCCAAACCCATATGTGTCTGTGCTCTCAGATATTACTTAGTTACTGTCTAAAATATGAAATAAATCTACCTTGAATATACTCTTCCAAATTTTCTTACTTGTCTATTTTATTTCTAAAATCTTCAGATAAAACATAGTTTGTAGAGATATGGTGCATATCATCACTTGTGTTCCTACATCTATCCAGTGCCTTGAAATTGGAAGTATGCAGCACAGTAATTTTATGTATAATAAATACAAAATTGTCTAACACAGGCTCTCTTAGCAATGCTGACAGAACATGAATGTGAAATAGCACTCAAGAGATCACTCAGAAATCAATAAACTCAATCAGCTAGGATCTTAATGCTGTCTGCAACAGTAATACAGAGAAAGTGATGAAGACTGCAAGGTTACATTGTGGTTTAAAAATGAACACAGAAAAGACCTCCCAGATGTTTTCTTTGGGCTGGGAAATGAGTGGAAGGGGGGAAAGACCAAAACCAAAAGCAAACCAAACAAAAAATCACCAAAACCAAAAAACTCAACCCCAACCTATGTGTGCCATGGAAATGCTGAAATACAGAGTATGGAACTTGCCATCACAGACTATCCTAAGAAATTCATCACTCTAATCTGAAAGTGGCCAGAGCCACATGTTTCAAGAAGAGAAACTGCTATAGGAAAAGATTTTTTATTTTTATTTTTTCTAACTCAGGCAGTTTCTAACTTTCTAAGTAAGGATGGAGCAAAGAAAATGACATTCAGATTTGCCAGCTTCAGTCAGCTGGATTCAGCTTGTAGGAAATGAGAAAAAGAATGGACTCAGAAATTTACCCAAGATATTAATATTTGAGAAAACAGAGATTGAAGCTGCAGGTTGATGTTATATCCTAGTTTGAGCAGACTACAGTGAATAAAAAATTAATAGTAGTTAAAAATATTGAGCTTCCTTTTAATTGTTAATCACCATCATATTGATTTCAATGAGAGCAGAATCTGACCAAAATTATCCTTAAAAATTCTAAAAACCCTTAGCTCTTCTATTGAGAAGGACTTAGTAACATCACTGGAAGTTAATATGCCTCAAAAGAAAATCCCTGAGACCATGCTTCTGCCAAATGTTCACAGGGATTTCACCACAATCCATAGGGTGGGGGCCTTTGTACTGAAAAGAGATTAACAAATAAAATGGAGCAGGCCATAATGGTTGAGGTGAATCAGCACTGTATGTACCCAAAGCATAGCATTAGAAGCTGTGCAGTGAGAGGGAATAAGGTGGCTGGCAGCTGCTCCTAGGAGGGATGACAGGCAGGAGACAAATCTGTCCCCTGGATCTTCGGGAACACCAGGCATGCCAATTATTAGTGAGGGATTTGAAGGTCTGCCACAAAGCAGATCTTCTTGCCACATGCATCAGCCCAGCTGTCTATGAGCTGCTTCATTCAGTCCTTTCACATTTTTACATCAGCTTTAGATCTTCCATCAGGACATTACCCAAACATCACGATGTCTATCAGTGCCCCCCTCTCCGTCTTACAGGAAAATGAGCTGCAGCATAGGAATAAGGAGTTTGCTACCACTGAAAGCCTGCAAAAGAACAGTGACTTGAACACAGCCTCCCCAGTCTCCCAGTAGTGTTGCCCACTCTCCCCTCTCCTGTTCTTTTCCCCCATGCATCATCACACAGTGCTATATATAAAGTTTTCCCAGTTGTTGATTACTATGGATTAAGAAAGCAAGCAATTTATCGAGTCCTAGAGCTACATCTGCCAAATGCAGCATTTGTCTAGTCAGAGCAATCACAAAATAGGCACAGAAATCATGCCATTGTGCGGAGTGTGGGGGCCTTAGAGAAGCAGGCTTTTGCCTGAGAAATACTCTGAGAATCTCAGATGAAATAAAACACTCTGGGAGGATACTTGTTCTCCTGATGACTGTATATATATATTTATGTTGGTGTGACAACCAGATACAGGGAAAAGGAAAAGGTGAAGATGCAGGGTTTCCTTCCCTCCAGTTCAGGACCTTCTCAGGCTATAGGAAGGTTTATTTACTTGAATCTTAAGGCTAGTCCCTAGTCCTGGCTGAGATTCTAGTTGCTTCCGATCAGTTTCAATTTACATCATTTGTCTTTGAACCTACAACAGGAGGGAAAAAACACTAAAAACATTTCCAGTTGTAGGAGTGACAGGGAATCAAATTTTTCTGGAGATTTTCTCTTTTGTTTCAAGCAGTGTGCAGGCTGGCTACAGGGGTAAAGTGCTCAAATAAAATAATGAGGATTAGAAGGCATAAGAACATTCACTTCAGGCAGCATTAGAAGTACTCTTTTTAAACAGAAAAAATAAATCAAGGAGAGTGCCCAGTACACACATTAAGAGCTGGTCTGAAGTTACAGAACTTTTCACTAAAGCTGTCTGAAGAGGATGAGGGCTCCTATTTAAATATGGGAAAGTGAAAAGAATTTACAGATTCTCAGTGGGGTGTGGAAAAATATAGTGATAGAGAATGTGCTTTTCACTGCCTGCAATCCATTCTGCTAGCTTGGCAAAAGATAAGAGATCTGCCTTTTCTTTTGCACAGCGCAGTTCGCACCTGGTCTGCTTGGCAGAAGAGCTGGGAACCCCATGCAGCAGAGTGCCACTATGGAGGGACTCGCTACCTGTGCAGGAACTTCACAGGACTGTTCCCAGCAGAGGAACAGTTGCCCTGATTTGTTGTGAGACAAACCAAAACACACACGCACACACACACACAGTTCCATGCTGAGCCCACTGCCAGGTGAGCTCTCCTGGACAGATCCCATCCCCTCACAGCTGTTCCCTGCATGAAGATGATTTTTTTTTTTTTTTTTTTTTTTTTTATCTTTCAGAATTATAATGAATTTGGATTTGACAATTCTATTCTTTCCTTCCTTTCCCCAAACAGCAAACTCAAATAGTAATGAATACATAATGTGCAGTGAACTACTACATAAAGTGACAGCTATTTTAGTGATGTCTCCAACCCATTAACACCTGGAGGTCATTAAGACAGCACAACAGGATGAGCCTTGCCAAGGAGGTAGACTAGGGAAATATGTTTTTTTTTTCTTTAGGATATGAAATTAGAATAATGTTATTTCAGAAGTGATAAAGACCAGAGAGATGTAGCATAAGGAAGATGAAAACTGACTCACTGACTTATTCAGGGTGGAATATCCTATTGATTCCTTCTTTCATCACAGACAGCCCATCTGTGTTCAGCTGAGTTTGGGTCAAAGGATCCACAAGTATTTAATTATTTCGACAAGTTAACCTACTTAAACAAAAATATTATCAGCTATCACAGGATGATTCGAACTGACATAAATCCTCTGAACACTAAACAAACAATGACAAAAAGCAGACACTGATGGCAGCAAGTGTGCAGCTTGAAGACACTCAGCAACAACCAGCATTTACTTACAAATTATTTGTTCAAGCAGCTACTAATGTGTATAGGAATGTATTGTCAGGAATTATTGACTCAAGAGGTTGAAAACTACTGTGTTTTCAATTTGCAAACCTGAGTTTTCCAGCTGAGGAACAGACACTGATATAATGAATTTCAGTCTGCCATTAACAGGCCTGTTTTTATTTTATTTTATTTTATTTTAATCACATACTCCTCAGAGGTAATCCATACATTTCACTGCAACCTGCAGATCACTAGTTAAAACCTACCTATTTACTGAGTTTGACTAAATCTGTGAAGGAAATGGGATTTTTACTTTGGGAAAATTTTAATTTCCAAGCTCGTTATGTAGTTTTCTTCAAAAAAGAAACACAAGAATAATTCTGAAAATTTCTGAAGAGAGAAGTTTCCCAAGAATTGTTTCAGTTTAGTAAAAAAGCTTTATATCAAATTTGACTTTTAAAACATAGAATACATTTCCACTGAAAGGTCATTTCAAAACAAAGATTTACAAGATGTGTTCCTACAATATCTAAAATACAGCCTTTGATCTGGTCAAAATACATTTGAGTAATCATACCAAAATAAAATATAAAATGGGTGTTCTATGAAAAACCTTAATTCTGGAAAAAAGTTAGAGCCTGACAGATACTAGAGAAGCATCTTTCAGAAGCTTTTGACCTACTGGGCAAAATTTACCTGTAAACAGTCAGCTAAATTGGCAGCTGTAGAGAGGTGGAATTTGTAGAAATATGAAAGCTTATCAAAGAGAATCTAAAAGTACATCTACAGAATTCGCATAAAGTCTATTTAAGAATACCATCTTGTAACCACAAATACATATGCACAAGATTCAGAGATTTAAAATTTTGTGAAGAAAGAGGTATTCAGATAAAACCAATTAAGGTTTTGCAGGGTTGAGATAAAAGTTTTCTCATTATTAAACCTTAGATTTAAAAATGTAGTAAGTGATCATAGCTTACTTTTATATAATAAAGAGCATAGGGTTCCTACTAATTGAGTAAGAACAGCAATTAACCTTTTGGTGCATCAGTATGCCAGGTTTGAAATATTTGTAAATTAGGTGATTAGGATGCTTTAGCTTTAAAGCACTAGTGAAGTAAGCCTGGCTTTTCTGAAATTCCTGCAAAACTGATCTACTCTAAGAATTTTTGAAAGTTCAATGGTACTATAGTGGAAGTATGAGGCATGTATCAATTTAGCCAGCAAAATAATGTGCATAACCCATTAACATAGTTTACAAATGCATATGGATGGTTTAAAGACAAAAACTGTTACGTCAGATTCTTTCGCCTGGTTAGAATAAAAGCAGATCTGGTGCCTGTCTTCTGTATCTATCAGCTTGCAGAGACTGGGAAAGGTGTGGCTTGGCAAAGATTTTCTTGTTGAAGGTGTATCTTTTTTGGTGCCCCCTTCCTCCCCCCCCCCCCCCCTTTTTTTTTTTTTTGTATTTTCAACATATGTTTCCTAAAACAAAAGTAATTTCTATGTGACAGAAGGAAAATCTAACCACAAAGCATTTATTTAACAAGCCCATTTCTAGCTTAATATTATTGTACCAGGAAAAATATGCAGGGACAAACAGAACCAAACTTCCCTCAATATGGGACCATTCTCCTGCAAGCCTGATCTGGTCTCAGGGCCATACAGCTACCCTGGTAACCTCTCTGCTATGCCATGCTTCATTTTTGCATGGTAAATAGGCTGGATGACTAGGAAAAGATTACAATGATATTTCCTGATAGTTTAAGGGGACTTTGCACAGGTATGCGTCTCAGAGTAGCTCAATGGATGAAAGAAAATGATTTAAAGGCTGTAGATTTAAAGGCCACAGGGGAACAGTTTTATCCTAATGCCAGTCTTGATATTTCACTTAAATATAATCACTTAGTACTTGACTCTGATAGCTAAGGTGACTTTTTTTTTCCTCATTCTACTAAATGAAAGGGTCCGTCTGGTATTTTTATATTCCCAGACGCTTGGTTGTCTAAGTCATGTGCTATTGTTTCTCCAATATCATTGCTGGAACTTACAGTTAGGCAAACGAGTTTAAACCTTGCTTTGAGGAACCATCTATGCAAGCTGCTATGAATAACATATACAGAGCTATTGGAAGGAGTAGACTTGGCCACCCAGGATTCTGTGGAGAATAACAATACAAATGAATGAGCATGGGCTAAAAGATTTTTTTTTTTTAATTTTTGTGAAATAATTTGTCCAGTTGAAGTATCTGTCCAGCTCACTGCACCGTGACCCTGTGTTGTCCAAATTATTGTGTCTTTGGAAAAAACTCATGAAAATTACTAAACCAGCACATTGTTTAAGCCCCATGTATTGCTCAATATGTCCCTTTCTGTGATATATGCAGGCTGTGGTACCGAGATTGATTGATTCTCGCTTATCACCATTGACTGGAAAATGGTCCTTCCACTTCATAGTGTATTCTCCTTGAGGTGTAATCACAAGAATCATCCCAACTGTTACCATGGCCATTAGTGGGAATGATGAAAGGGCTGCTAAGCATGAGGGCACAGTGAAGAGTAAACATAGGAGGACCATTCTGGGCAGGGATTTGAACTAGAAATAGTGGCAGCAGGGGACTTCTTCAAACACTACAGCAGGTATTATGGTGGTCTGCAGCAGACAACCCTGTCTCATGCTTTGTTAGATAAATATGAATCAGAAAGCGCTCCACATTTGCTACCAACTGGCAGTGACTCTTGCCTGCTGTTTCGTTCAGTCTGTTCTGCCTACTGGAATATAACCATTTTTATTACATTCCAAACACAAGAGTCTTCTCAGCAGGTTTCAATAATATTAGCTCGCTCAAACAGCCCATTTGTAAATATTTCAACTCCTCTTCTCCAGTGGAGAACAGGAAATTAAATAATTTCTTTTCATGTTCTTCCACTACATAAGTTTGTTCACTTTCTTGCTCTTATGCTACTTTTTTTTTTTTTTTTTTTTTTTTTTTCTCCCTTTTGCTTTCAGTTTCATTATTTAAAGCCAACTTCACTGCAATCAGTTCTCCATCTGCTAAGGAACAGTCCATCCAGACAAATGTCCTACTTTTTCCTCCTTATTACACAAATCCTGATGGCATGCTTTACTTACAGCTTACAGTAAGCATTCAGCCACAGACATATCCATTTAACAGACATTCACAGATATTGTCTGAAGCAGCTGAGCAGCCCTGGGTGCTGCTGAGCAGCCCTGGGTGCTGCAGCAAAGCCGTGCAGCAACTGTTCCTATGCCATGCAATGAGCACAAGCCCAGCTGGGCTTTTGGCTTCCACCATGCCAGGCCAAAAAAAAAAAAAAAAATTCCTCACACAGCCACTGTCCCTGCATTTACACCCAACACCTGCTGATCTGGGAGGGATTTTAGGCACAGGCATGCTGCCAAATGAAGATTGCCTGATCCTCTTCCCTTCCTCTTGCCTCAGCACTGGGGAACCCAGGGGAACAACGCACCCAGGTACTGCTGAAGTTAGACTCAGCTAGCAGGCTGGTGCTGAGCAGGAACAGATTCATCCTGCTGGCTGGGAGCTCGCTCCCTGCAGAACTGGGCAACGTTCCTGCACCAGGCTCAGCAGCATATCCTTTATCAACTTATTGCTGTCCAAATTTTCTTCAGCAGCCCACAGATAGCACAGCTGAATAGAAGAAACTATCAGATCATTGCTTTCCTGGCAGATGAAAAAACAACTTTCTAAACACAGAAGTCATTGGTTAAGTCAGAACATTCTGTTATTCTGTTGCATATGCCCTTAAAGAATTTCTATGGTGCAGAGATGATATGCAGGAGAAATTATAACCAGCATCACGCTAAATTTGTTTGTGCAGTTGTCTCTGTACAGTCAGCTGATGGAACTGACCCAGATTTTTATCTCCCCCTCCCCCTTCCCACCCAACAGATACCTTACCCTTTGGATCCCAGAAACTTCTGAGATTAGGCAACAGTTTTCCCCATTTTTGAAGTGGGAAAGCTCCAGAAGGGAAAGAAAAAAAAAGAAGAAAAAAAAAATAAAACAACCATAGAGAACTAAGTTTAGCTGAAGAGAAGTTTCTCAGAAAGAATGGACCGGAAAAAGGAAATGTCACTGCCATGAGCTGGCAGAGTCCATTTAACACCGTACCTAATACCAGGGGTCAGATGAGTGTGCTGTTCTACCAGAAAACCTATTAGCAGCCTCCAGAAAGGAGACATCCTCTCAATCTATTCACAGAGAGGGTTAATGAGATTCCTTAATTAGGTACAATGGAGAAGATAATTTGAAACTTTATATTTTAGCTCTACGATCAAACAAAACCTTAATACCCTCAGGGCATTGTCTGTAACAAGAAACAGTAAAGTGAGTATTTCTACAACCACAGAATTGAACAGGGAGGAAGCAGATCCAGCCAGCTAGGAAACTACAGAGGGAACATATAAAATATGCAGCCTGAGTTTTGCCAAACAATATTCCTGTGTTATCAGTTCTCATGTCATTGTGAGCTCTGAATTTTGTTTACTAGTCTACATACATCACAGTCTGGCATCTGCTCTTTGTCCAGGTGACAGCAAGGCTCCTGGATGCAGAGAGACTTTCACTGGAGGGAATTTGATGGGCAGGAGAAAGAAGTCATCCCACCCTCACTGGCCAGAGGACCCACATTGCAGATAAAGTGAAGAGAAAGATGTGCATGCTTAGATACTTATTTGGATCAAAGTACCTTCATACCATGGCTTCTGCAACTTTCTGCAGGACAAAAGGTTCAAGTGCTCACTGTTATAAAACTCATGGTTAATTGCTCTGTGTTTTACTGCTCATTAGGTGGAAAAAAGAAGTTATGTTCACATATTTAAGAACATTGGTTTGAAAAACTCATTTTCAATAGTTTGGAATACATTCTCTCCTGTCCTAGAATCCCTCAAATTTCTGATAGTCTTTGGCCTAGATGCTTCATTGATGCCTTGCAACCCACTTTCAAAAGAAATGAGATCTAAGAGCAGTCAGCACCTCTAAAAACTGGGGTGAAATCTCCACTCCGTTGCCTTCACCAGGTCATCCTGCTTCTGAGGAAGGTAGACAGAGGCACTCTTTTATTACAAAGGTAAAAGGACTTTCTTTTGATAAAATATTTGTGGGGAGAGAGAGGGAGGATGTAGAAGAAACCTGTGGGTTTGCAACAGCATTTGGAAGCTGATTCAAACACATTATTCTTCAAAAAAGGCTACATGCCCCTAAGTAAAAAAATGTTGAGGTGTTGGGGAACCAGGTCTTAATCCTTCCCAGTTCTTGCTCTTGTAAGTCATGAGGAATCTCAAATATGGTAAACCCCGAGGAGCTAACCACAGCCAGTTGCCATGAATGTCCTCACAAGCAAAGCCAGTTTCTTGTTCAAACATTTATGACTCCACTGAAGTTAATGGAGTTATAGTTGCAACTCCAATATCACATTATATTTTTCCCTCTCATTCCTTAAGCAGATGGACAGTTAAATGAAATAAGTACTTGTATAACTCCTGTAAGGGACTGCCTTGCAGCATTACAAAAATGCCTATTCAGCCAAGAGATGTGTCATTTCTTTATTTTTCTACACTAGCTGCTAAGTCCGTGAAAGGAGAAGGAAGATCTACCTTTCATCAAGAGTGGACATTTATGTTACTGTAATAAGCTGTCAGTAGAGGTGTTTGTATTAGTAACACAAAGGCAATTCTGTGCAACACTTACACCAGATTTATGCTAACGTCAGATGGTATTAGGAGAGACTTACCAAGCCTGGAAACCACAACGTGATCACTTTCAGATGTTAAGGGAAGTTGTCAACACTGAAATGTGGTTCCTCATTATTCTCCAAAGGTTCCTCCCTCCATCCCTGACATAAGGGTTTGGGAGGGATAAGATGACTTTCTCACTGTCTGAATCTAAAGTCATGGGGGTAAAAGAGTTTTTGCTAGTTTTTGTGTGTTAACCTGCTCTGTCTATGCTTCAACATAGACAAGCCAGTCCTATATTTGAGCTCTTATGCTGCAGCAGTAATATCCACAGGGGGAAGTGTTAAAATTACTATCTTCTCTATTAACAAAAGAATACATGTTAAAATATACGTTGTTCTATATATTAATCCCTTAAAAACAAAACAAAACAACTTTCATTAAAAGGTAAGAAATGGAAAGAATACTCACTTTTTTTTTTTTTTTTTTTTTTTTTTTAACTTAGCTCACCTGAGAAAATGAATGAAAAATTAAACGAAGCCTTTGACATCAGTGCAACAGGAGTAATACTGAACAAGCTAATGCATTTCAATGGTATATGGAGATGAAGAAAGGATAATTTTTAAGCAGCTTAATAGCAAGATGATAATATAAGAAATCACATAGAAATCTGGGGAAGCCAAACACCTCAGTCTGAAGATTGTTACTAAGGGGAGGGGAGAGCAATGTACTGGGTTATGTTTGGTTCTGAGTGGGTGAAATGCACCAGGAAGCTGCCATACAGTACCAACTTTTTTGTATTGATCTTCCAGGTAACACATGCCCACACAGTCTAACTACCTTCGTAAAATTAATTGTGTCTCCAGACAACACAGATTTCCAGTGTCCTGCGCTTATTGCAAAATAACTAAAATCTTAGGTGGCCTGTGGAGTCTTTCATTAGACACTGCGAATCCTAGAGAACAGCTTGAAGAATACCAGAAGTCAAAACTTACCAGCCTGGATATAAGGAGATGCACAGTCAAGCATTTGCAAAGTCTCTTAACTCTAAACTATTAACTTAAAAAGATTTACCTTGATCAACAACCAGATTCCTGGTATTCTGAATCAGAAAGTGTGAAAATATATTCCAAAGCTTTCAAAGTCAATAAAGGAAACTAAAGAAAAAAAGTTGACAACAAGCTATTTAAAAATTTAAATGTAAGTATCTGTTACTCATACAGGAAATTTAATCTTATATATAATATATAATATATAATATAAAAATACATAGGGATATATATGTAAACATACACACACAACCTACATGTAAATTAATCTGTTATAAAGTACTGGTAGCAGATTAGAATAAAAAGACTCCAAGGGACTGTGACAAAAAGAAATATTTAGTAGCTTCCAAAAATGATGTGATCTAATGAGGAAAAAAAAAAAAAAAAAAAAAAAGTTTTGAAATGTACATGTACAAAACTGTCTCTAAATCATCATTTATGTGATAGAACTAAAGTATGAACAATGATTCCCTCTGCTCCTGTAAATGACTATCTGATAGCCTTGAAGGGTTTTCCAGCACAGTTCATCAATTCTTATCATATTTAATTCACATACTTTCAAGAGAACCGCAGGAAAAACTGGCACTAGCTCAGGAAATAAATCCTGAAAGTAGGAAACCAACACCTCTTTCTTAATCACATGGCACATCACTTCATGCTTGATGTTTTAAGGAGGATATCCTGAGCTTTGGGCAAAGACAACATTCAGATGAATAAATGTAAGGGTCCCAAACATCTTAGCATGCCTTCTGATTTTTGGATATCAAGGATATTGAACGTTATTTCTAATCCGCTTCTACCAGGAGGCTGCAACTAGCTGATGTAGCCACAACACATGGTAGGGTCTTGTCTGAGATGATTTTAGATCTTGTCTCCTAGAAGATGATGATGCAGATACCTTTGGAAGATGAGAGCACAGTAGGGAAATGTCCACAGGGCGTGTAACGCTACTGGTATGATTCCCATATACTGTCTGCCAGCAGATTTATGTTCCAATGAAAAAAATTGAAATGACTTACAGATTTTAATAATATCAATTATTATAAACTAGATTATTATTAACTAACTCTTATTCTGGAGGATGGAAATACCTTTGTTGAGAATATATATACAGAGGAGAAGGTAAAAAAATACTTGCATTTTTCAGGCTTTTTTTTTTTTTTTTGTAAACATGATCAGTCTGAGCTTTTCTTCTTTTCTGACTGGTTTGGTTTAACTTTGCATTTACTTCATCTTTAACCAGACTGCTTTGTCATCATGTCACATGATGTCATGATGGAGTCTGGCACAGGCACCAAGTGCAAGTGAATTGTAACAGGGAGCTACACTAAAGGAAAACCTCTTCACAGCCATGGCTGAGCAGAGAAGCTGCCATACCAGAGAAGCTGCCAGACCTTACACAGAAATCAAGAGGATCATGATGTGAAATGAATTCTAGCAAGGTCAAAAAGTGTTAGCAAACTTCAGAGGAGTTTCTGTGCTTCCAGCTGCTAGTATCTGTTCCTTCATCCCCACTCCTTGATGTGCCATCACCCTCAGCCAGGGAGCTCCTAGCTCTGAGCCTGTTTGAAGTTTGTTTTTCACAAATACCAACATGGCAGAGGTGAATAATAGGGCTGTTGTACTGGTTCTTTCACTGTACAAATAAGCTCTGAAAACCATTTATAACTACTCTCTAATGTCTAGCACCTCCACCTTCTTCAATAACTCTCTGAAATGCAACCCTGTTTTAATTAAGGTCTCATCCTCCATTTCTTGCTTTTATCCTATTTCAGTTTGTTACTTAAAACCAAATCCTGTTCTTGTCCTACAGAGGTCCATAGGCCCTAAAGGAAAGTCTGTAATGATGAACAAAAAGCACTTAATAGTGTATTTTCAATTATATTAAAAGTCAGAAAAACTTTCCACAAGCATCAGTTAACCGTCTGCTACTGTAAATTAACCATTTACACAGGCATGACCTAATAGCATGGCTGTTCCCTTAACTGGAAGTATATTCCTTACAAATTACAGTTTTACCAAGTGTTACACTTTCAAGGTTATTCTCAAAGGAATACAAGTATTTAGATTATTGAAAGAGCCTTAAGGTAGCCTGAACTCTCACATCCATTTTTGATGATACAATTTATTTTCCAAAGGAATCACTCTCCAGCTGGGATGCACCATTACAACTTTAGGATGTATTTGCATACTGGAATCCTAATCTTCACAGCCTATACCCCAAACGGTGTTCTTTGTAAGCATGACAAAAATCTCAAAATAGACACCCCTCATCCCCCTCACAACACAGTAACAAACACTGTAGTTTGATCCCTGCGGGAGGTTTCTGCTGCCTCTCGTAAATACAATTTCCTAGAATAACCTACCTCTGAATGGCAAGAAGTACATCAGACCTGAAATGTTTCAAACTGAACGTCTGCAACAACTGAGAATTTGCTGACAAATCTGCTTTCTCAGAAAGTTTCTGCACGGACCTGTAACTATGTCAAAATACCAAATTCCACACACTTACAAATTACAAGCACTTACAAATGTTCTCACTGCTGTTTGAAACCACAGTTTCAAAAGAGCTCCCCCTTGATATATTTCTAATATGGAGGTAAGAAGTAAATGTTGCCACAAAGCATTCTGAGAGTTTTAACTGTTGCTTCTTGCTTCTTAATGAAGCAATTGGCATAATGAGCATTAGCTGACATGATGTGCGTAGTGTAATCTCCTTGACCTGGACCACAAAATGTGACCCTTTTCCGTGGAATCTGCTTGTCTTCTGAATGACAGCAAAAAGCAGTATATGAAAACATTGTAAGTACTAAAAATTTTGCAACAAGCTCTTGGAGCTTTCAGAAAACATTGATTCTTCTTCTTATTATTATTATTATTTTTACTAAACTATTAGTATCACAAAGGACAAATTTATCGAAAGATTGTTTTTCTTGATATACATTTCCCCTTATTCTGTTGATAAGATGTTTTCTCAAAAAATAAACTGAAGGAAAAAGCAATATATGTTTTTGGAAAATAGAAAAATAATCTCATTAGAGATTGGAAGGGTATGCTTCAATATTTAAATTTCTAGTATTTATATGCATTTTTCTCCAGTGCTGTAAGCATAGTTGTCACTATCTATTTGATACCCAAACACTGGAAAACAACTACACTCCAGCAAGACAATTAAAATATATAGCAATGGAATGCTCTTCAACTGCAGGTGAGAATAGATCAGAAGCCAGAACAGTGATAAAAGTATTCAGAAAATACAAAATAATAACCATAATAACCACACAATAATACTGTGTGAGACAATCAAACAACAGTGCACACGGTGAGGGATTTCCTGTCTTGCAAAAGCTGTTCCTGGAAAGAAGAGGGGGAAAGAGAATGGTGAAAAGTGGGTGAGCTTTAAAGCAATACCAACTGTTAAATAGAGTTGTCTTTGCTGATATATTAGATTCAGGCAAGATTTTGGTATAATTGAGATTCATGTAGCAAGTGGAGAGGATTCCATTATGCTGAAGGGATTTGATTCTTCAGGGAGAGAATAATAGGAGTGAATTGCTCACTTGGGCAGGTGTAACCAACCTGCTAAATCCAAGCAGGCCAGTTTGGGCTGAGCATTAATTGTGTTCATTATGTTTCATCTCTGAAACCAGACTACTCAAGCCTCAAAGAAGTCTCATTAAATCCTGCATTTTCTTATGGACAAATAGTGATCTTGTACTAAAAACCTTCAGTTCATATTGACCAGCTTTGTGCATTAGCAAGTTAGAACAGGACCAGAAGACACTGCATTGTCATTTTTTCCTTTTTCTCAGGGGTTGAGGAGCATGAATTTTAAGCCTACTATGATGAGAACATGTGGAAATGGCAGGGAAGTAAGCACTGTGCCTTTCTACCAGGCCTAATGGAAACCTGAGCAGCTGGGAATCCAGTTCATTCCACTTCACCAAGAAAAGAGGAAAAGGAAATCTTTGCAGCTGGAGATAGTGACAGACTATTTTGTATCAGTCTACAAGCACCAATTCTACCAAAAGAGTGAGAAGTACATGAACTTAATGGATGAATAGACTTCAAAATCTTGATGATACATTTTCTTTGATACCTGAGCAAATTACCCAGTCCTGGCTATATTATAATCCTAAATAGACTCCTGCAAATCTATTTAGAAGCACAATGAAATGAAAATCAAGTTTGAATAGAGAATGCATTGATTTTCTATGTCAGTAATGAAGCAATTTAGTATTTCTTTCAGTTAAGGTGCTACTGTTCTGTGCCAGTAATAATTAAATTCTAATGTGTTCCAAGCACAGAAATTATGCTGTCTCATAGTAAAGTAACTATATCAAATTGAGGGGTAGAGACATTAATGGCCTGATCAGATTAATTAACATAAACCAGCAGTCCTTGTCATTGCGCAAGTACATTTTTCAGTAGAATTGACATTATAATTTTTAGTCGCTGTTGTTAATAACTAAATGGAAGGGATAGGAGGAAGAGTTAAGTATTTCACAACTCAGGATTAGGGATTGCAGAAAAGCATTTGAAAATTATTTAGAGGTTTAAAAATCTAATTCATGTGACAAAATGACTCTCACAGGCCCTTCCCAAATTTTCACATATGTAGCTTTTCTCTCAAATGAAGGGATTAGGATTGGGTTTGGTGATTTTTCCTCATAGTTGAGAGGAGAAAAATAATGAAATCTAAGAATTTTCCACATGACAAAAAAATGTTTCACACTCAATTTTATTAGTAACCTGTAAAACCTCCCTTAGGGTGTAGTCACAAAAAGACCATTTTCCATGTGTTACAAGTTAGTCTCCAGGTAAGAAATGTTCTCATCTTGCCTGAGGCTGAGCTCCTCAGGGAGTTAAACATGCTTGGCTTCCCTTTGCCTTCATTAACTCTGATTCCAAAATGCCAAAGTGAGATAGGAAGGAGGCATGGAGGTAAAACACTCTTTCATTTGGGAAGAACCTCTTGCTGATGCTGGTCTCCTTATTGCGTTAAGAGACACATCACATACCTACAGAACCTGGAGAAAGCTTGCTTCAGAGCATGCCTTCTACCTATCTGTGAAGTAATTTTGAACCAACTGTCCTTATTTCAAAGGATGTCTGCGTTAATAATTCACCTGAGACAATTTGAATTTGTGCCTTGGTTTACCTGTATGTAAAACGTGGAGAACATCTAACTCCTACAGCTGTAGCAACACCTTAATGTACTACTTTAACATTTTCCTTGATCAAAATTAGCTCTAGGTATACATGTTGCAACAGCTCATTAGGAAATCTGGTTGAGATTTATGCAAACAGTCAAGCCCAATGTTTTGTGCTGGTGTGCAAAGAACACTCACATTGTGTAACTGAAACTAATCAGACAGATGGGCTTTACCAGCAGCAATGTCTTATCTGTCAAATATCCTGAACTTTCCAGCCACCTACACAACACACAGCCACACATGTCAACACCCAGAGAAATTAATATGGATATTAGACTTCACCATTCATTATCTTGTCATCATTTTAAAGCCCAATTTTGAAGTAAGAGGACACATTGCAGCTTTTTAATTACCACTTTCCCCAGCTACTGCAATCACAGACCCATAAAGGAATCCCAGCACAAACTGTTTTTTGCTCATAAATATCAGTCAGGGATAAATAATGGACCAGAACTCTTTCACCTTTTTATTAATCCATGATATCTGCTGTAAAAGTCTTGATGAAGGGAGCTCTGGCCTTGCAAGCAATGAGGTGCAAAGAAATGTACATTAGTTTTTGGGATCTGCTGGAATTAAATCTTCGAGCGATGACAGTATCACAACTGCACAAGCGGGGAGACGTGAAATACAGAACATGCCTCATTACCAATTAGTGCAGTATTCATAAACATTTTTTTTCTTAATTTATTAGTTTTGCAAGGTTCACTTAGGTGCTATCCAAATCCAAATCCTGAAAGGTATTTATCTTAGCAGGAAATGGGGACTACATTAGGGTTGCTGCAGGCAGGAGAGGAGCAGGATTACAACTCCAGCACCTGGTACTGGACTTTGAGTGGGATGGTCTTTTTGCATTGGCAAATCTATGTGTGGGACTGATTAAACTTTAATCATGTGATTTTAAGAGCACCCTCACCATCCCAAATCTTAATAGAAAACTGAATTATTTGCTCAGCTGTTATCAGTCTGAGGAAATGGATCACTTACCTTTTCGCCAATATGAAAATATTGGCATGTAGTAAGGTATGCAGTAAGTGGAAATATTTGTGGGAAAAGAAGCCAGGCTGTACCTGAGAGCTCTGCAGTAAAAGCCTTTATACTCATCTGTGAGGCAGTTAAAGATGGCCATCAGAGGATTTCCATGTTTTGGAGTGTGCCAGATTGCTCCTCTTCTTAACTTTGGTATTTTAAGTCCCTATATGTTGATGCCTTTTTTTTTTTTTTTCTTTTTTTTTTTTCTTTTTTTTTTTTCCTCCCTTTGAGCCCATGGCTTTGCTGAACGAACTGGAAACTGGTTTGGGATCAAGTTCACTAAGCAGGTATTACATAAAAATGCAGTTTGAAGTCCAGAGACAGAATATCCCAGGACATCCGCATCCCCTAAAGTCCCAATTTTACAGACATATTTTTCACATTTAGAATAACACCTCAGCCCTCTGAACTGAAGGGATCTGAAGGAAACCATGAAGTCTACCCATGGTACATATGGAAAGACTGCATCACTGCATTAGTAATGTCTCCATGCTCCAACGATACGACAAGACAGGATAGTACCTGAGATATGAATGAGGACTAAAAAACTTATGGGTGTTTTTCAGAATAACAAAAATAATAGAAGCATAAAATAGTAATTATAACCGGTTTTGATATAGTGATTTACAAAGGATTCCCTATAACTCTTAAATCTTTAGCAGATGCCATATTCCCACTACTCATATTTCATTCTGACACTTATATTCCACCCTCATCCCAAGGAGATGTGCAAGCTTTCCTTTTTAGTCCTTTTAAGTTTTTACCTTTCCTCAACACTCAGCAACTTAAACTGCATGGGGGGTATCTTCTGAAGCTGCTTAAAGTAACAGAGGGTTAAAAGTTTCATAATCCTTCTCCTCTTCCTTTTGCTTTCCCCTTTTCTTCACTTCTGCAGAAACACCTTGAACGCTTTCTGTCTTGATGAGGATATAATTATGCCACAGTCTAGAGACAGTCACAACTCACGACATTTTTGACATTTAGTAGAGGACTTTGGTCCTCCAAGCAGCACGTTCTCCTCCTGCCTCATCCTTGGAACAACCTTGAAATTCTTTAAATCCAGAATTAGAATTCTGAACTTGCTCCAGAGTGGCTCAAAAAGGGTGTATATGTAGCTGTTTCCTGTCAGGCTCCTAAAATCCCTAGCGGTTAAACGTATTTTTTTAAAGGCTTTATTTGATATCAAGCACCTGAATCCTGTGTATTTTACAAGCTAATGAGTGAGTTTTCGAGAAGAAAATGCAGCTGTTAGGAATATTAACTGAAGTTATGCTTACTGCAGGAGTGTGGTGTGTGTAAAAATCCTACTTTAATGTCTAATCTTGGAGTAAGTCCCAGAGAGATTGATTCAATTTCTATTCATTATGAGAGCAAAACTTAAAATTACTCTGATGTATAGACACTTGGTATTCCCAGCAACTTTCAGGCAGCAGAGATTAGTGATGTGTGGCAGGACCTATGATGACTAGTAATAAAGAGCCTTAAAATGATGGTACAGTGTGTATTACTGGAAAAGCTTAAGGATTGGGTCTGTGTTATTATAAGGGCTCTATAATTGACAGCTTTCATTAACAGGTCTCCAAACCACAGATCAGAAATCTACAGCTTCTCGCCTTTTTCATGTAAAAGGCTACTTAGAAAAAAATCTCTAAATTATCATTCTGGGTTTGTGTTGCCTTGGGAACTAAAGCACAAGTTTTGAATAAAAAGTCATAACTTAAAATGTGTTTTCAGTACAACACTTTAGAGAAACTAGAACACTTCCACAAAGGGACAAAACCCAAACCTTTTGAAAACTCTTTTGAAATTCATCTTGCAGTATTATAAAATCACAATCATGTGGAAGAACTCACCATGAATTATTATCTGTAGCCAGCCACAGAAAAACATCTAAGGCTTAGATAACACCTGTCCTTCCACAGAAAAACATCTAAGGCTTAGATAACACCTGTCCTTCCTGAGCAACAGTTCAGTGAACTGAATACTTGCCATTGATAGATGTGAAAGCAGAACACTTAGGAAGAGCAGAAATACACATCAAAATAATGACAATGCTAAACCAATTGCAGAATGAGTAGCAATATTTACTGAACTAAATCACAAGGAAGCAGGAGCTATTTGCACTAGCTAAGGTTTCAGCTGGAGTGTCTTTATTCTACCTGAACCTCCTTAAACATTTAAAAGATGTGAAGATATATGAGTTTAAAAAGATGTAAAGATATATGAGTTTAAATCATTTCATTTCTAATGATCTCACCTCTGTTAAGGATGGTTCACGTGTTATTGTGGATTCAGAAATCCACCTGAACCCATCTTATATGAGATAACATAGCTGCTTCAGGCTCCACTTTTCCTTCTACCGTGAGATGTGACTATTCTAAAAGGCTCAGTGCCACATTGATGGGGAAATAAAAATTGTCCAATATATTTTGTATCCAGCATGAAGTATAAAACTATGCCCAAATAAATTTAAATATTTTACAGTAATGTATTTGTTTTACTACTTTAAAAATGAAGAATCAAACATTCTCTAACATTTAAATTAAGTACCTGAACTGAAATAGTTCAATAGAAGTATTTCATCATTTCATATATGTGCGCGTGCATGTGTGTATATACTTATAAATTTTATTTTTGAATTCAAGACTAAATAAACCCGGGAACATGAAAATCTCTGGAAAATAAAAAAATTAGTGTGCTCTAATAAGGAGAATGGATGTCTTATATTGGACTGTATCTGTGTAATATGAAATCAACTGTTAAAATAGAGGAAACCTTTTTGATATTGGTTAGGATGGAACTTAGCTGTTTAAACCTGACAAGAAGCTACCTGAAATTCACAAGAAAATACCATACAGCTGTTCCAGAATCAGCACATTATACAAACACTGTGGTTGTGTTATTTTTATTAGGTGTTGCTTTGAGAGATGGGGGAAAGAGGGGAAAAGATAGTATTTTATTTTTCATAGAACAAATATATTTTGTCTATTGAATAAATTAAATTTGTTGTTAGGAAAAAAAAAAAAAAAGAAGAAGAAAGAAAGAAAGAAATGTCAGCCTTGAGTTAAGTGTAACAAAGGCTTTCTGAGAAAATGAATGTTACATCAACAAAAGTTCAGTATTTAGATTTGTCCTTGAAGTGCTGGGGACACTGCACTTCTACATGAATGCCCTTAGGCAACAAAGAGTAAAACAAAAGATGTGAAGAGGGGGGTGAGGTAGTAGTATTTTTATTATTTTTTTTTTAATTTATTTTTTTAGTTTTTCTACTTTGCAGTTCAGAGTCATTTTCATTAATGACTTGAAAAGCCATTATTCTTTGCAGATTGGACACTGTTAATCCAGAAGGTAAAACACTTAATTTCCAAATAGCATACAGCTGATCCTGAAGAATGCCAAGAGAAAATTATAAGAAAAGCCTTAGGATTTTAGCATAACAAAATGTCATGGTATGCTTTCCCCAAAAACACATACAACATTAATCATGTATGACCGAAATAATTTTCCTGTTCCTAATTTATACATGTTTAATAATTAATTGAATAAATTATTCCATATGGTGATCAACCTATGGACTATGTATATTAAAACCTGTTAACAGCATAATTGAAAACATGCTTTCATTTCCGTTCATGCATCACAGTGCGTTATCTTCCTCATCAAAGGACGTCAGTCGTAGCTTCATTGACTAATTATAAGAGTGTGTGCATGTACATTGTTAGGAGTTTCCTGGTGCTGACATTTAGTGAAGAACGTGTGTGCCTTCATCAATTAAATTTACTTTTCAAACTAACTTTCCACTTTGGCTGTTTCATAGATAGTTTAGTGGCACAGTCTTGACAAGTCTTTAGCAAAAGATTTTGAATTTCTAATAAGCATTGTAATGATTGTTGTAGTTAAGGGTTGGAACTGATCTTGCATCATTGAACAAAACCTTGGGAGTTCTTCTGATTCCATCCTGTCAAAATGTGAAGTACTGCAAGGGGTAAGCCGTAGGAGGAGACATCACTGTAGTTGTGTGTGATTTACAAGAATGCCAGGACACTTTACAGCTGGTATTTACTTCCATGCTAATTTATTTTGAGTGATGAAACACTTGTCCTGTCTATTAGTGCCACACACAATTAACTGTTAGTATTACTTGACTAAAGCAAAATAAAGACTCTGCAGAAAGGCAGAAAGTGTGCTGCAGAAGCCTAGTGGGATTTTCAAGAGGCTCTGAAGCCACACAGAATTGCAGCAGTTTCAGTTAAGCTGCCATTTATAAGGGGCTAGTGAGCAGTGCATTATTATTAATAAAAAGTTTCCAGAGAAATTGGGGAACTAGATTTAGTGAGTTAGGCATTGCATTCCAATGCATACAGATATTATGAACATATTACAGACATAGTCAGGATTCATTCATGAATAGTCACATCAGCAACCCAAAAACAAGAGTTTTAATCAATGCTTAACTTAAAAAAATCCAAATACAACCTCTAATTATCCTTTAATAACTCAAACTTTAAATACAAGCATGATAAAAGCCTAATCATTTTTTGGCTTTGATGGCATCATCACAGAGTATTTTTGTCCCAATGATACTTTTGATTCAATAGCCTTTAAAATGTTTATGAAATTCTTAGATTTTATTTGAAATTAGTAAAAATGTGGCTTTGCTGACTAACGGTAATTTAAGAAAATGCACATTTAAATTGAAACTCACTTGTGCATAAACTGGAAAGGCAAACATACTTAATGAAAAATCTAAATTAATCTGATAGTTAAAATTTTGTATCATACAAAAAATTACCCACTAAGTAACTAACCTGATTTAAAAAAAAAAAAAAAATCAGAGGACCAAAATCTTGTTTTTCTTATCTATAGAAGAATTTTTCTTAGAAAACAGACATTTCACACAATTTTGCCAAATGCCTTAAGCACGTGTTGGGCTACAACATCCCGAAATGGATATATAGTCACCTGTAAGCCTGTGACATACCTACTCTTTTGAAGATGAGCTTCTACGGTTTGTTATATCTGCATTTATACTCTATTCCTAACTGTCTCTAAACCATCACAAAAGAAATATACATCTGGTGTAAAATCATAGAAGTTTATACAAATTCAAGAATAGGTCTGTAGCAGAACACATAGTAAATGTTACACAGAATCACAGAATCACAGAATAGTCTAGGTTGGAAGAGACCTCCAAGATCACCGAGTCCAACCTCTGACCTTATAGTAACAAATCTTCCACTAAACCATATCCCTAAGCTCTACATCTAAACGTCTTTTCAAGACCTCCAGGGATGGTGACTCAACCACTTCCCTGGGCAGCCTATTCCAGTGACTATCAACCCGTTCAGTAAAGAACTTCTTCCTAATATCCAACCTAAAGCTCCCCTGGTGCAACTTTAGCCCATTCCCCCTCGTCCTGTCACCAGGCACGTGGGAGAATAGACCACCCGCCACCTCGCTACAGCCTCCTTTCAGGTACCTGTAGAGTGCAATAAGGTCTCCCCTGAGCCTCCTCTTCTCCACGCTAAACAGTCCCAGCTCCCTCAGCTGCTCCTCATAAGACTTGTTCTCCAGACCCTTCACCAGCTTCGTAGCCCTTCTCTGGACTCGCTCAAGCACCTCCATGTCCTTCTTGTAGCGAGGGGCCCAAAACTGAATGCAGTACTCGAGGTGCGGCCTCACCAGAGCCAAGTACAGGGGGACAATCACTTCCCTGGACCTGCTGGCCACGCTGTTTCTTATGCAAGCCAGGATGCTGTTGGCCTTCTTGGCCGCCTGAGCACACTGCTGGCTCATATTCAGCCAACTGTCAACCAAAATACTCCCAAGTCCTTCTCTGACAGGCAGCTCTCCAACCACACATCTTCCAGCCTGTAGCTCTGTTTGGGGTTGTTGTGCCCCAGGTGCAGAACCCGGCACTTGGCCTTGTTGAACTTCATACCGTTGGCCTCGGCCCATTGGTCCAGCCTCTCCAGATCCTCCTGCAGAGCCTTCCTACCCTCAAGCAGATTGACACACACACCTAACTTGGTGTCGTCTGCAAACTTGCTGAGGGTGCACTCGATCCCCTCATCCAGATCATCGATGAAGATGTTAAAGAGGACTGGTCCTAGTACCGAGCCCTGGGGGACTCCACTAGTGACCGGCTTTCAACTGGATTGGACTCCATTCACCACAACTCTCTGGGCCCTGCCATCCAGCCAGCTCTTAACCCAACGAAGTGTACGCCAGTCCAAGCCATGAGCAGCCAGTTTCCTGAGGAGAATGCTGTGGGGAACGGTGTCAAATGCCTTACTGAAGTCAAGGTAGACCACGTCCACAGCCTTTCCCTCATCCACTAAGCGTGTCACCTTGTCATAGAAGGAGATCAGGTTCATCAAGCAGGACCTGCCCTTCATAAACCCATGCTGACTAGCCCTGATCGCCTGCTTGCCCTGCAACTGCCGCATGATGACACCCAAGATAATCTGCTCCATGACCTTCCCTGGCACTAACAGGCCTATAGTTCCCCAGGTCTACCCTCCAGCCCTTCTTGTAGATGGGTGTCACGTTTGCTAGCCGCCAGTAAACTGGGACCTCCCCCGATAGCCAGGACAGCCAATAAATGATGGAAAGTGGCTTGGCCAGCTCCTCCGCCAGTTCTCTCAGTACCCTTGGGTGCATCCCATCCAGCCCCATCGACTTGCGTACATCTAAATGCTGTAGCAGGTCGCCAACCATTTCCTCGTGGATTGTGGGGGCCACATTCTGCTCCTCATCCCCTTCCACCAGCTCAGGGTACTGGGCGTCCAGAGAACAACTGGTTTTGCTGTTAAAGACTGAGGCAAAGAAGGCGTTAAGCACCTCAGCTTTTTCCTCATCTCTGGTTACTAAGTTTCGCCCCGTATCCAGTAAAGGGTGGAGATTCTCCTTAGTCCTCCTTTTGGTATTGATGTATTTATAAAAACATTTTTACATTTTTTGTTGTCTTTAACAGCAGTGGCCAGATTGAGCTCCAGATGAGTTTTGGCCTTTCTGATTTTGTCCCTGCACCACCTCGTAGCATCCTTGTAGTCCCCCTGAGTGGCCCACCCTCTTTTCCAAAGATTATAAACCCTCTTTTTTCTCCTAAGCTCAAGCCACAGCTCTCTGCTCAGCCAGGTCGGTCTTCTTCCATGCCGGCTCATCTTTGGGCACGTAGGGACAGACCGCTCCTGAGCCATTAAGATTTCTTTCTTGAAGAGCGCCCAGCCCTCCTGGGCTCCTCTGTCTTTCAGTACCGCCTCCCAAGGGACTCTGCCAACCAATGTCTTGAACAGCTCAAAGTCAGCCCTCCAGAAGTCCAAGACAGAGGTTTTACTGATCCCCTTCCTGACTTCACCAAGTATCGAGAACTCTACCATTTTGTGGTCACTCTGCCCAAGACAGCTCCCGACCAGCACGTCTCCCACCAGTCCTTCTCTGTTAGTGAACAGAAGGTCTAGTGGGGCACCTCCCCTGGTAGGCTCGCCAACCAGCTGCGTCAGGAAGTTATCCTCCACGCTCTCCAGAAACCTCCTGGACTGCTTTCTCTGGGCTGTATTGTGTTTCCAGGATATGTCTGGAAGTTAAGGTCCCCCACGAGGACAAGCGCTGCTGATTTTGCAACTTCCACCAGCTGCCTGTAGAACTCCTCATCCGTCCCCTGATCCTGGTTTGGCGGTCTATAACAGACCCCCACCAGGATGCTTCCCTTGTTGGCCTTTCCGCTGATCCTAACCCATAGCGACTCCACCTTGTCATTCCCAGCCTCAAGTTCGACCATGTCAAAACACCCTCTAATATAGAGAGCCACCACACCACCTCCTCCGTGCTGCCTGTCCCTTCTGAAGAGCCTATAGCCAGACATTGCAGCGCTCCAGTCATGAGAGTGGTCCCACCACATTTCCGTGATGGCAACCAAGTCATAGCCTGCGTGCTGCGCAATGGCTTCCAGCTCCTCCTGCTTGTTGCCCATGCTGCATGCATTAGTGTAAATGCACTTCAGCTGGGCCTTAGCCTTCTCCCCCAGCCTTGCCACTGTTCCCCCGGCACACCTCCAACAAGCTTTGTTTCATCCCCGTCCCCCTTCTTACCTAGTTTAAAGCCCTCTCAATGAGCCCTGCCAGCTCCTGGGCCAGGATCCATTTTCCCTTTGCAGACAGTTGGGACCCATCTGCGGCCATCAGGCTGGGTGCCCCGTGGTAAAGTGCCCCATGGTCAAAGAACCCAAAACTTCTGTGTTGGCACCAGCCTCTGAGCCACGTGTTTATCAGGTGGGCTTTTTGTGTCCTCTCTGAACCATTCCCTGCCACTGTAGGAAAGGACAAAAACACGACCTGTACTCCCGCTCTGTCCACTAACCTTCCCAAGCCCCTAAAGTCCCGTTTGATAGCCTTCAGGCTTCTCTCATCAATGGTACAGCCTGGACTATCAGTAGCGGGTAGTAATCGGAGGGGCGAACCAGGCTGGGGAGCTTTCTGGCAACATCCCTGACCCTGGCCCCAGGGAGGCATCAGACTTCCCTACAGGTAGGGACAGGCCGACAGATAGGGCCCTCCGTTCTTCTGAGAAGGGAGTCACCCACAACAATCACCCTTCTTTCCTTCTTGGTGGGAGCAGTCTTGAGGCATGGAGCAGACTTCCTCGCCCTAGGCTTCCTGGTTAACTTTTCTGCCACACCCTCATCCACCGCTCTCTCAAGCTCCAGGGCCTCAAACCTGTTGCATAAGGGCACCTGGGAAGGTGGGGCAGGTGGTGGGGGGAGTTTCCTGCAACGCCGAGCAGGGACCTGTCTCCACTCCTCCTCAACTCCTAGGTCCCCTCTCTCTGCCTGACAGTGACCGGGCAGGGGGTCCACCCCCATTAGGGGAGTCTCACCCCGGGGCCTCTCCTTCAGGCCTTGCAGGGAGTTGCTCCACCAATCTATCTCCTGCTTGCACTCCCTGATGGCCCTCAAGCTCTCCACCTCCTCCTTGAGCTCTGCCACCAGGTGGACCAGGTCATCCACCTGCTCGCACCTTACGCACACGGTATTTCTGCCACCTTCGTATGGCAGCAGCAGGCTCTGGCACTCCCTGCATCCAGAGACCTGAACTGCCACATTTCTGAGCGTGCACTCTGTCTGGGTGGCTACACACTTTCTAGCGTGAGCTCTCTGCCTAGCGCGGACCATACTGGCCTAGCTGGTGTTTGAAAGCCGTTGATTGAGCTGTTCTTAGGCGCGGGGGATCGCTCCGCCCTCCCTGCTCGCCCTGCCTGTGCGAACTGCCGTGCAAACTGCCGCGCCCCGCCTTTCTGCCGCGCCCCGCCCTGTTTGCCCATCCTGGTCGACACGCTCCTGGTCGCTCGTGCTCCCTAGGGGCTGCTTTTGAACGGCTGGGGCGGGAGCACTGCTGGCTCTGCCTACGCCTCGTCAGCGTCCCTCGAAGGCTGCCGGGTTGTGGCGGCTCCCTCGGCTGCCTCGAGTGGCCTCAATGCTGGGAAAATAGCCCTGCCTGTCCCGATCCCCCGCTCCACTGCAGATCACATCTGCCCCAGGGGCGATCGCCTCGGCAAATGTTGTACAAACCCTTCTCTTTCTCTAGAGAGTTTAAATAAACTTCCTATCTCATTAAATCAGGAAATAGAACATGAACGTTTGAAAGATTTATTTCTCAAAATTGTATTAATTAACAGTAACACTCTTAATTTACAAGCAACTAATTCAATTCTTAACCTATAACATGACACGAGGCTGACAGAAATCCCTGGTTAAACACTGGTTGAGATTTCTACCACACTAGCTGTTCCCACAAATTTGGGGGTTTATCAACCTAAGCAGCCTGTTCAGATTTTTTTTAAGACTTTTAAGACTTTTTTTTTTTTTTTTTTTTTTTTTTGGCCAGATTTTCTGCTTGTCTAAGTAGGACAGGGAGACGTTTCCATTCTTCTGTATGTGACATTCCTCTTTGCTGCTGATGCCTTGAACATCCAAGTTCAGTTCTTTAACAAATCTATTGTTTTTGCTTACCTACTCAAACATGTCAAAAGCCTAGTGCCTGACAACTTTTTGGGGGTGGGAAATAAAATTATATGCTCTTTGTACAGTCCTAATGATGTATGTCCAATTTATGTAAGTGGTTAGACTTTAAGTGTTACTTCATCACATGTTCTCTTGCTTATTGGCACCGACTCTTACCACATAATGCCACATCCGGAAATTTTAGTACCTCCTTGTTAAGAGTAGGATTGATATCAACATATTGCAAAGCTAGATTAGAGACACAAAATCCAAGGAAGTCAGTGAGAGAAAATCTCTATTAATGTCAACAGGCTTAGGATCAGTCCCAAGGAAAGAAAAAAATGTTTAATGTCATGATGTCATCTTTCCTATATCTTACTTTCTTCAGTCCCCAGAGGGATTAATTTGTACCGGTATGTTATTGTACACTCATAGATACCACCCAAAAATGATTTCAAGTAGAATTATCTGCCAAACCTACTACTGAAATAAACCTGTGTAAGTAAGAATCCATTTGCATATTTACTAACACTGTGATTACAAAAATTGAAATATATTGGCTGTAAAGTGAGGATAAGTAAGCAGGATTAGGACGGCCAAAGACAAATGATTTAGAATTGTTAATCTTTCAGAAACCACATGTATTGTTCTTAAGGAGATTATTTTTTCCAGTGCAGTTCAACAATTAGTCTACATAATCATTGTTATAGTTTGCCTACTGTATAAAGATTTAATGGTATGCTCCTAAAACTCTCACGTGCAAGAGAGGCTGCAATCAGTCTCAATAAGGTTCACATGAAGATGCAGTTTCTCCCACTTTGGTGGATTTTTGAGCAACTAGTCATATGTACTTTTTATTCAAATGTAACAAATGTCAAGTAGTTAAGGGAGAGTCTCCTAGAAATACTGACTTCTGGAGATGAAAGTTGTGCGTGACGTAGTAGTATTACTTTAGAAGATTTACATGAGAGATCTTATCTAGATTCCTACAGAAGATGCATACGTTGTGCTGGTACCAAATACACAACTCATTCTTGATTCTGAACTAGTACATTTCTCCATCACC
This sequence comes from Oxyura jamaicensis, assembly GCF_011077185.1. Classification (NCBI taxonomy): domain Eukaryota; kingdom Metazoa; phylum Chordata; class Aves; order Anseriformes; family Anatidae; genus Oxyura; species Oxyura jamaicensis. Next base: position 14,554,014 of record NC_048907.1, on the reverse strand, counting down.
TGGATTTCTACATACTCTTATAATAAAATCATCCAAATGGTTGATAGGAAGTGATAGCATACTGATTATCATATTTCAAAGGCTCAGATTTGATCATGTCTCATTACAGATTCAGTTTCCTTGATACCTGAAAAAGGGATTCCTCCATTTGTACTAAGAAGATGTGGGTGTTAATATTAATAACCATAAAACTGTTGCATTTTTGGCAGGCCAGACATTGTAGTGGAAGTCAGCTGACATAAAAGACTCATTAACTTATCAAACCTCTTTGTGCCTGGTGTGGAAATGTGACTTGCTCCACTGAGCAGGACCGAACACAGCTTTTTTTTAACTAGAGGGGTTTTTAATAACCAGAAAGACCAAGGTCGTCATCATCAAAGCTTGAAAACAATGATATTTATCTTAGATCAAAGGGGTGAAACAGCAGTGCACAAGTTACTCTTTAAAAGTCTTCTCTTGGAAATGACTAAATGCTGCAAACATGTTAAAAGATTGAAAAGAAGTCCTGCTGACTTGCTATTTAAAATAAATTCATTTCTAAAGAATGTTAAATACCAGAATTAATTCCTAATCAAACATTTATGGTATCAAATCAAGCATTCAGACTCCAGGAAATTTCAAGTCTTGAGTTTTCTTCAGTTGTATTAACTCAGCTACATGTTCATTGTGTTAAGTGTTTAAGACACCAATAAGTGTTATGCAATTTGAATGTCTGTCTCAATATGGAAGTTAGAGGATGAACTGCTTGATTATCTAGCCATGCACCTAAGGTGATCTCCTTCTTAAGGTGATTTCCTTCTTAAACTGCATAAAGTCAGAATCTATACCACGTGCAAGTCCTTCATTACTCTCCCTTTGTGGATGTCTCTCCTTTGCCATGGACTGGGGCAACAAGGAAGTTATAAAATATAATGTATCACCCTGTTTAACACAGGAAGTGTTTGTTAAAGAAAACAAACAAAATCACAAACACAAGCTGACAGGCTTCCCACACGGCTTGATTTTTGTTTATTTTTTTTTTATTTTTTAATCTAGAATTTCTGGAGAGCCCACAGAGACATCTTGTGCCGGGATAACAAACAGCAAGTCATCAGTATGAGACTATGGCCCTTCTTCCTCATTGTTCTAGTCCCCTTGAGAGACCAGGAATGAAGACAGCTGGCACTTACCAGCATCACTGCTAGGGAGTGTAAAGCTTACATTATCTCTCTTGTATTTAGATGCATTAGCAGAATGTGGTAGAGGAAGCTCAGGCTATTGAGCACCCAGAATAGTCATACTAGAATACTTTTTGCAGCAAGGCAAGCTTGAGACAACATTCCTCAGTTTGAAACCAAACACTCAGATTCCTATTCCTCTTCTTATTTTTTTGGTCAAAAATCTTGGTTTTAGTTACAAAACAGGTGTAAATAGCATGCCAATATTTGAAGCAGAGTTAAAATATTCCAGTCACTGTTACTGAGATCAAGTACAAGCATTCTGAGCTGATGAGCACGGAGTGTGGTTTAGCTGTAGGCAGCAAGATGGGCTGTAAACTACCTCAGGGAGGACAAAGCAGGACTGAGATTATTTCCTATTAAACTAATTCCTCAGCATAAGTAATATTTATCACTTCCCCACATGAAATATCTTGTCTCCCTCTCAAAACTAGATACTATTTTATAGAATTAAAATTCATATTGGGAATTCAGTGCCTAATCATACTTTCACTTATTTTTCAAAAAACCTTCAGAAAGTGGCCTGATTCTACCTGAGTAGTTAAAGCATTCACAAGCATTCACTATTACTCTAAGATACTCAACCTACTTGTTAGTATTGATATGACTGCCTTAGTGTAAGGTTGTATGTATATATACACACACACACCACACACACACAACCTTTTCTCTTAAATATATATATATATTTATATATATGTGAGAAAGACGAAAGACCTTTAGGGAGATGCAGAGGGTGGCACAATCCCACAGTCCAAGACTGCTCCACACCAAGGGGCCCCACATCTGCAATGCTACAGAAAGCAGTGTGGGGAAAATATTCCCAAGGACAAACCAGCTGCTTGCTGACATTCCGGCCAGCAAGAGCACACTCAGCTGGTCTCTCCAGGGACTGGTTATATTCCCAAGCACACTAGTTGTTAGAGGACTTCTTGAAGTGTCTGCTGTTGGGTAGGCAAACACCAGCACTCTGTGCAGCCTCTAACTACCTCATTTGTCCTTGGATTTTTAATTTCAGGCAGACAAAAAGAGAGGCAAACCACATGAGATGCCTATTCTCCTGATGTGGCCTCTGGATCATACCATGGGGAAGTATAGCACTCACAGTCTAGACAGGCCACCTAAGATCCAAAGGAGATGGACAGGAAGACTACTTCTACACATGTAGTACAGTTCACAAATACTCCCTAAAAGAGCTTTCCTGATGTCACTTGTGATCATTAAAGTTTACTGTCATTTACTTAACCACTAAATGTGAAACCAAACTGACCAGTATAGATGTGGCTTAGAGTGTTCATCATTATCCCAATGAAAGATCTGCCATCAGACAGCCTCCCTTATTTTCATGTCAATGAAAACTTTCATATAACACTTTCCCTTCCAGCAAAACATATTCACAACTAACCACAAAGAAAAGAATCTGTGTAATAGCCAAATAGACACACACATACACACAAAAATTAGCTTCAAGCTTTATTATTGCCACACTTGCATTATATATATATACACAAGCACAGTTTTATCAGGCTTGATTTTCTCCTAGAACATTTCTATGTTGGTATAGTGATTTCAAGAAAGGGAACACAGAGAAACACTAAAGTGTTAGTCTGATTTGTTCACATTTTAGAGAGAGGGAAATTGCTTCCCAGGATGTAATGCTGGGGACTTTATCCAACATTAGACTTATTCGTGATGTACAAAAACAGGAATCCACCAAGATTATACTGATGTAAAGCTTTACATGCTCAGAATGAAGCTTTTTGTTGCTAGAGAAATTTAGATTTTCGCCTATTTAAAAATGGTTGTTAACAACAATCCACTTACTATTTCCAACAGTATTTCACTTTTTAAATGTCACATATAAACCTGAAACAGAATAAGGCAAGTCAGCTTCCGACTCACACAGAACTCTTTATTTCTTTCTTGATACAAACTGGCTTAATGGAAGCAAACTCAATTGAAAAACTGAAATAAAAATAACAAAAAGAAAGTTTAAAAAAGATGAAGTACTTTGTATAGAATGAAAAAAAAAAAAAAATTCTTAAAAAAAATCACCTGAGATGTTGATGCTGCAGATAACATCTTTAAAAGAAGAACACTAAGAAAACTACCATTGTTTGGGATATAACAAAGCAAATGGGATTGCTTGATAGTGCAACTGATCTCTGTTTGTGGCATAATGACCACATGGACACCAGGGTTATTTTAGGATCAGTAACTGCTGCTACTTTATTGATAGCATAACTTCATTATTGTTGCATCCCCCCATATTGAGGACAGGCTCCCCTCTTACACCCTTCGCCCCACAGCAGTTCTTTTCCACTAACTATTCATTGGTCAACAACTTTGCCCGGCAACCGCAAACCCAGCAACTTCCATGCCTTAGCAGCTGGAGAACAAGCAACCTGAGACGGCAAGGCGTTTCCTTCTTTGTTCCCTCTAAACTCTTTACATTCCTGATGGCCTCATCATTAAGAGCCCCATGTTATCACCAACCGTGGGGCTTGTCGACCCCCATGGCCACATTCCCACATCTGTTCAATGAACTCTCTTCCAAGCTTGCAATGTTTGATTTGTATGATCTGGGTGGGACTGCTAAAAAATTGAGAATTACAAGAATAAAATTTACAAGGCAAATCAAGGGAAGTCAATAAGACTTTCACAGATGCTGTAGGGCTGGCTCAGGAATCTGCACATATACTCATCAGTTGAGATTCATGACAGATTAACGGAACAAATTATGACAGCACTGAAGTGTGCAGATTACATAATCCCATCAATGTCAACAAAACATTCAGAAAAGGAGAGGAACCAAACCCTTTTATTGCAGGCAGTGTTAATATTGAAATTACATTGTTTTGTGCAATGTTGTTCCATGGAAACCATCTGAAATCTCATCTAGTAACCCACTGGAGTATAAGAAAACAAAACCATAAAGCAAAATATTTATCTACATTTTAAGCAATCTACTTCTAAAGTGGATCAAATCACCTGTTCCTCTCTGAACAAGGAAGATCATCCTTATAGAGAAAGATCAGTGGTATAAATCAGCATAATTTAGAGGTATTTGTGGAACCGTGCTGATTTCCCATTTGCTTTTTCAATGCTGTTCTGACAGTGATGCATAAAATCAGGTACTTTAATTACAAGGTGTTGTCTGAAGGCAGACCCTATGGTGGCTGGCAACTTCTAGCAGTCCAACACCGCCATTAACACAAAAACATTCTCCTTTCATTGGACATCCAGACTCTGCCAGCCTATTCCTTCTTGCCAGGGAAAGAAGCAGTGAGGTAATATGTTGCCACTGAATTTCTGTGGGATTGAACAATTTGCAAGTTGTTTGTAAGCAGCAAATATCTACCTCCTGCTGGTTCTTGCCATGAAAAACGTCCCTGGTAAGGCTGCCAGGTTTGCTCAAACCTGGTACAGATACAAAGACAGCATTTGGTATAGGGTAAAGACAGAGAGCAGATGGGAGGTGGGCAAGCATGCAGTGGAAAGGAACCAGAAAAGTGAAATCTTGCCTCTGAAGATTATTTTGTTCTTGTCCTTAGGGCAGGAAAGTTGAAAAAAAAAAAAAAAAAAAAAAAAAAAAGATGTTTGCTCACATCATTAATGAGCTCTGAGCCAGTCTCAGGTATCATTGCTTTCATCACTTTATACTGATTATTTTCTATCTGGGACTTTGAGCAACCTGGTCTAGTGGAAGGCATCCCTGCCTATAACAGGGGTGTTGGAACTAGATGATCTTTAAGTCCATTCGAACTCAAACTATTTTATGACTGTATGAGCATACTGGCTTTAAGACATAACATGCATAGTCACAGACATTCCTGAATATTTTATGTACGGTCATCGTACATCTGCCACTGAATGGCCTACAGACCTCAAGGTGGGGAAAAGAAAACAACCTGCACCCAGACAACCCAGCATTTAACTTCTCCTTGGAAAAGATTTCCCACACCGTTTCCTGAAAGTAGGCAGTCTTGAAATACTTCAAAAACGACATCCAGACATCCAGGCCAGCTACAGAAGCTACAACAGACAAGGTGGGGAATCGGTAACATGATCAGAAACTGCTTTGAAACAAGAAGTGTGAACTTCTTAGGTAAACCGTAAGGGTAGAGCCAAGTAAGAACAAAACAGCCTGCTGTTGTCAAGAGCAACCACACTTGCCCCATATGTAACCGTACCTGAAATCTCCCTGTTTCTCTCCTCTTTCCTCTATATGTGCAGTATTTGCTGATTTTTGCATGTTATAGCTTATAAAATGTGCTGTCATGTGCAATTTTTCCCCCAACAACAAAATTCCAACATTTATACGTCCAAAAGACCTAATTCTGCGGATTTATGAAGAGATGGAAGACAAGTAATAATTCTGAGGATTTCTAAAGAGAAGGAAGACAAGTTCTCCTGACAGATCCGAGCCTTCTTTAAAATCCAAATTCAAGAGTGTTCCTCTGTTAAAGTTCCAGTCCTCTGCCTTTCCACCAGCAGTGGCATTTGTATCTCTGTGCTATCTTTAGTGAGGAGTTTGCATTCACCCAGCTCACCCATCTCATACTGCATTACAAGAGAGTAAAGTAGATAAAATGAGTGATCGGGTCAGTTGGTAATTTACCTTGGCATGAAAAGATTAAAAGCTGTTTTCTCATCTCTTTGTCTCCTGTTGTATACTCGTCTATTTTGTGGCTCCCATGCCATGTAGTTTCCATTTTGATTAGAGATCTGCCAAACCCCATAAAACCTTACGGGGAAAACTGACTACACTGACACTGCTAGACAGCTGGATAAGTGTAAATTCCCCCATAGCCTCCCATAGTCCTAGCTCCAAGTGAGGAATTCCTAGAAGTACCTGACACTGGATGTATTTGAGAGGTACAGTGATCCTCACAGCCAGAATAGCCCCCCGACACAGCTCATCTTCTTTGGAATGAGTAGTTCTGTCCACAGACACCTGAGCCATTGACAAAAAATAGTTCTTGCCAAACAACACCATACAAAGTTACACTAGCAAATTAGTTTCAGGAATTTAAATCCAGACTCTCATCACAAAATATATGCCATGTAGCCAAACTTACTTAACCCACTGCATTTAGAACATTTATTTTCCAGTCAGTCTCCAAACTAAGTTGGATTTTACATTCCATATTATCAGGCACAGCCAGAAATTCAGAACTAAACATTTGTCCCTTATAACTGCCATAGCTGCAAACTTTAATCATCTTTCCACCTTGTCATGTGTGATGATGTACCTCAATAGAAGGCAGGAACAAGTCCCTAAGGCTGTTCTGACAGCCAGCAGAGACAGTACAAATGTGCACCTCCAGCAAGTCCCCTGTGCTCTCAGATCGCAGAATAAATAGCACAGGTTGTATCTGTGCTGCCAAGCATTTCCCTCATGGTAACATGTTCCCAGGTTTTTTATAACAGATTTTTAAAACCACACAGATCAGGCTTTACACGATGCCAGCTCCTGCCCTTAACACTTACTTTATTTTGGTAAACAGGGATTTCTCCTGAAGTCTGTCAGTCTGTATGACTGAAGGGCCTGCAATAGCTTTTATTGTAAAATGCACAGCTAAATTGTGGCCAAACATGTAATTAGGGATTCTCGGATGAATGTCAATCAATCATTCTGTTGAAGCCTGAACACAGCAAAATAGAACATATTTTTCTTTTATCCCAAATATCCATAAATAGGTTTCTTTTTATTTGCTTGTGATCAATATTCCATGAAGTAATCCCTTTCCTATAATTCAGCACAAAGCAATCGCTATATCTGTTTATAAAAATTAAGCTCAAGTAGTGCACTGAACCACAAAATGGCACCTGGACTTCTCAACCACTGTCAGTTCTGAGTGGAGGCACCAGGTTTGCAGGCATGGCTTGAAATGTTCAGCAACATTCTGTAGAATGCACCGTAGACTACAAATAAAAAGCAGAGTGACTCATTTACAGATTACATTTTTAAAAAATGTATTATAAAGCTTCAGACATGAGGCTCTTTCACACAAAGGGTCAGCACATGTCCAACACAGCAGGATCACTCAGATTGATTTAAAAGAGTTTAATTACAAAAACAAACAAACACAAACAAACAAACAAACCAAAAAGCACTTCCCACTTCAGGGAAAGCTAGGGAGAATTTGAGGGGATTTCTGGTTAACCCATCTAATTAATGGATTAAAGCATGCATTTTCTATTGGAAGTGTGGAAATAGGAGAGTTGCTGCCCAAAACAGGGCAGCTAGCCACTACCATTGTTCTTGCCATTTTCTCTAAGCATGCATTTTCCTACAATGGAAAAGTTTGAAAATTCTGACACCTAATTATTATTCCACCTTTGCAATCAATACAGAATTTCTCCCTATTTTTAAATCTCCTTCCTGCAGATAGGAAATTGTTGCATGGTACACGCTAAGAGACAGAAATGAAAAAAACTGCTGTTACTGGGGTGCAGTAAAAGAACAGACTGTTCCACGTTACATTGACATGTGCAAAGGGGAAGTTGCAGAGATGCATGCTATCAATTCAATGTCCCTTAACATTCAGTAATTTCCTATGCTTGTTTTCTCTTTCCTTTCTTTCATTCTATAGTTTTCCCTGTCCAGCATTATCATATTCTGCCAATGAATAGAGACTGGCACACCATTCACCATGCTCTGCATATTCAAGATATTTTTGTGTCATCTTCTCTCAGATAAATCACTTGGTGCATTTGCTCTTTAGTACTGTGCATGCAATATTTCATTTTTGTGATACTAAGTTACATTATGACCTCAAGGGATGAGATGCATTAAATTCTAGGACAACTAATTTAGCAATTAGAAGCTGAATTGCTCTACTATAATGACAAAAATGTCATAAAGCAAGTAAATAGAGGATGGAGAAACATCCTCAGCAGGATTGATTCTTCACTGCTCTGTTCTCCACAAGGTTCTGAATCAAGATACAGTCAGAAGTTTACCTGGAATTTGCCTGGAATGTTCTTCTGAAAACACCTTTAGAACAACAGGCACACGTTACCTATGGATCTGATCCAGCTCCTGGGTTAGCAGTTGCACTTGCCTGTAGGCACTTGGCAATGAGCTTGCAAGTCTAAACGGTACAGACCGTGCTATATAGAGATCCTTGGGACTAGCTCTGAACGAGCCATACACAGCACTCCATGGTGCCACACAGATGTACTAACTCGAGCTGCAGAAACTGCAGAGCAAGGCACTCAGTCTGAAATAACATGGCATGGCTGATTGTTTCAGGTTGGCTGCTTTCAGCTTTGACAGCTTTACAGAGGGCTGCACCGCACTGCATAAAAGTAGCCTGACACCACTGAGTTAGAGACCCCCTGAGATAAAGAATCACAAGATTACCACCTTATTCATTTTAACCTGGCTTATTTTAGGAAGCTTCCCTTCCTCCCCCCACCTTTTTTTTTTTTTTTTTTTTTTTTTTTTTTTTTAAACTGCTAAGAACATTTCTCTACTGCTCTAAATTGGGAACTAACGCTAAGTGGAATGACTGAAGTGAGAAAGTTTAGTGTTGGATACTGCAGCTGTGGCTTCCTAGAAATTTAAAAACATGTTTCTATGATTTAGTGCAATTAACTAGAGAGAGGTAGGTATAATATATACATTTCATGTGGTAGGTATAGACAAGGCAGCCTTATTAATCCAAGCTGATATGAAATTGCCCTTTAAATAGTGTTAACATTCTTTTAAATATATTTTTTTCTTACTCACAGCTGTATTTCTATTATTCAGTTAAAAAGGATGGGAAAGTATTAAAATAGAAAGGTTTTTTTTTTTCTAATTATAATTTTTTGTTGTTGTTTGTTTATTTTTATCATCTCATTTGAGATAGTTTCTGCAGGGTTTCATAAGTGATTTTGCTCCAATTCCAAATAATGCCCAGACTTTGATATTACAGTGGAGTGACTCATCATGCTAAGTGAAAACCACTTTTTACTTCTCTAAATGAGGAGAAGAGGCTTGCAAAAGTTAAAAAGGTTTTAACTCATTTTTCACTACTTGAGACAAAAGACAGATAAAGCTCAAGTTTCAGAGCTGAGGTCTGTTTCTGCTTCATTTCTGAATTTCCTGGCCTGTACTCAAGCTCTGGGCAAACAGATTTGAGTGACAGATAATTATGTGCGATTGAGCCTCTCGACCTGAACTTTTTCTGTAGTTGTCTCCATTCCCACCATCTTCCTTGTGCACCCTTTCTGCTCAGCTCTGGGCAGTCCGGATTTGGTGGGACTTGGGAGAGGGGGATTTAAAACAAACAAACAACAACAACAACAAAAAACAGCAACAACCACCAACCCAAAATGGCAAACACCACAACCAACAGAAATGTGAAGCTTACAGAGACATTTCTGGCCAAAGATTTTCCATTTATAGGGAAAGAGCCAATTCAACAGCTGGTTCAATTTAGGAGACTAAGGAATCCAGTCCTTTCATTCCATGGCTGAATCTCTGCAGTCAAACATTAAAAATGATTCAAGGCAGAGATAACGCAGTTTCAGTGCTGGCAAAACCTCTTCAGCTGCTCATCATTCAGATATATTTTTGAATTCCTGAGCAGTGTAGGAAGCAACAGTAAAGCTTGTATTTTATGTCTGGCTCAGTTACAAATGGAGACAAGCTATTACTTTCTCTTTCCAAGAATTCATTCAATTGAATCCAATTCTGAATGCTTTGGAGAATAATTTGAAATATAAGGAATTTTAGGTTTCTTCCCAGCCTTCACACTGCCTTGACACTGGCATTATTCATTCACATCTTGCCAGTGGCTTGGAGACTATAAATTCAAGCAGAACTAATAGCAAAACAACTTCTTTGATTACATTGTGAAGGTGTAGGTTGTGTAAGCAAATATCTGGCAACTGTTCCCACTTGTGTGACGCTCTTACACATAGTTTCTTCAAGTGGAAGTATTTTAGTATAATTGCCATTAAATGAATTATAGGAAGCCAATATAGTTTTATTACTGGTGAAAAATATTGCTGCTTTACATCATTAAAATGATTTTTAGAACTGCTGCAATCACATTTTGCCGATATATTGTCTGTCGATATACTTGAGATTCATTAAAATAGACCAGTTTCACAGAGTACTTCAGATATAGTTTATGTGCAGCTGGAGACATTTTATATTCTCCAATATGTGCTTTTCATTCTTCAGTGTGTGCTCATCATACCATATACAACACATACTGGGAATAGAAAGCTTTTCCCTCTGCATTTACTGCAATGTCCTTTACAACAACCCTGTGGTATTCAGCTCTGTAGACATCTCTAAGCCCAGACGTGGTGCATCTGTGGAGCTGCAGCAAAGCCTTTGAAAGATCAGCACCAAGTTTTACGGTAGCTGTTGCCTCAACCGGCAATTTATCTGGCATAGATAAAGCTTTTTGTCTTTCAAAACTGCCAATTCATGATGTCAGGGCAGGCAGAGGAGAAACTCCATACACAACCCATCCTTGCCTTCCCACTCGCCACCTGCTCACTTCTTGCTAGGGGACACAGCAGACATCTCCAGTGAGCTGTCCCTTGCAACAAAGCTAACCAGGCAGGCATATTGGAGTGACTTTTATCTCCTACCTTATTTCCCTGCAGAAATGCCAAATGCAAGTTACCCTTGCACCCAATATGATTAATTAGCACACCAGCGAATCTGAAAAACTATACATGATGACAGATGGTGAGTCTCTCAGGAGCAAGTGAATAGGACTTTGCTTCCTGTTTATTACTGAAAATGACATTACCAGCCTAATGCTCACACAGCCCCAGATGACATTATTCTAGAGTTAAAAGGACTGTCTCTAGTTGCTGCGAATCCTCTCACAGGCTGGCACATAAGTGCTGACGAGGGTCTGTATGGCAGACCACTTGTCCCACCCACACAGATGTTGGCTGTCTCTTACAAATGACAGCTCGGCAGTATGTAGGGAGAACAACAGAAGGCAGCCTGGGAGGATAAGGAAGTCAAGCAAAAGCAGACCCTTCTGAATAGTCAGGGGGAAGAGGTGGCAATAAAATAAATTCCAGTAATCTAGTGCTTAGTGTTCTGTCATCCAAGATGACCCATAATTCTGTCTATAACCCATGCAATACTTATTTTCTTCAGTATTTTCAGAATGGTTGTGAACTGTTGGCTCAATAAATTGATAATTTAATTCATAGGACAAAAGGGAGGGGGCAGGTCCTCCTAGAACACTAACAAGTGTTGGGAGACATCAGGATTTTGATGAGTGACCCATTGTTGGTTTTGTCATGCTGGCAAAAGGAATCCCAACAAACAAGTGTAAACTGATTCACAGCACCAAACACAGCAAGAAAAGTAAATCTGTCTGTGTTATTGTGCAGAAGAAAATGCATGAAACAATGAACTTGAATAACTAAGCTCAGCACTGATGGCTGAGTTTGCATTAGTACTCTCTTTCGGTGGGGAGCAATCTTCATCTCACCTGAGCAGTCAGTGAAGGAGAAATGACTGACTACTGACATTGCCTATGTAAAAGGACTAGCAAAGACTTTAAAGATGTAAAGATAAGGGATGCCAGCAGGGCTAAGAAGGACTGGGTCATCCTTGTAATGAGCAATCAAAAGAAAACCCAGCCCAAAAACTCCCTCAAACCCAAACCACTGAGAAGAAAAATAATACATAGGTTTTGTTTGGTTGGTTGGTTTTGTTTAGTTTTTAATTTCAAAACATTTTCCCCCACCCCCACATTGATGATTTCCTCTTTGGCTTTGCAAAAATTCTGTTATTAACCTTCCTTAATGACCAAGAAAAATAAATTTGTTTGCCACTCTTCTATTTCAGACAACATTCAGAATTAGGAGGGAAAAAAAAAGCTAGCTAGTTAAGACTAGGTTGTTCCACTGCTAGGAGGAAATCCACTTTGGGCAAAGAATTTTTTTGCAGTATTTAAACCCTATTCTGAATAGTGGGAAATGAGGTCTTCTGCACCTCTTCTGAATAGAATCAAAGCCCTTTGTTCTTGACAACCACTTCCAGGTAGTTTTAGTGAAATCCACACAGTCACCCTTAGGAATGACACCTTACACATAAACATTAACAACTATCCCATTTTAAACCAAGGACTGTTGATTCTTCATATCCAGCAGGAAGCAAATGAAGTAGTTATTGTAGCCACTACAAAATAAATAGTTTAAAAGTAATAATAAAACAATGTCAGAAAGCATAGTGAAAACAGAAAGACTGATGAAACAGGTAAAAGACAATAGGGTATTACTACATAATGTATATAGAACCATATTAGTGAAGCTGCAATGTGTTGAGTTTGGAGGTACTTTTAATACTTGGTCTAGCTACAGTTTCCCATGTAATTGAATTGCCGGCTCCCCCCCCCCCCACCCCCCCGGGGTTGAGGGGGTGGAGGGTTTTGCATTATATGCTACCACAATGGACAGTTACAATGTTGTTTATGATTCTATTGTAATGGAACTATCAAATCTACAGGTAAGCATAAGCTTCTCAGGCTCAGATTCATTCAAATTCTTTACCTCACTGGATCAGCAAAAAGGCATGAGTTCAGTATTTTTGGAACGTGTAATAAAATCTGTTAATGAATGATATTTTTCTCTCATTACTACCAGCAGCCAGCCAAGTTTTACAAATGCCTATTTAAACATTAAAGAGATTTTGCATTAAACACGCATGTGAAGCACAATGTTTAGTTATGTTTCCAGCCACCAGAACAAGTAGCTCCACTGTGACTGCATAAAATCAGAAACAAGTATGAAGGAAGCAAAAAAAAAAATAAAAATCTCCTAATCACAGAGCTAGCAAACCACTGGTGACCAAATCTTCAGCTCTTGCAAGTTTGAACTGCTGGTGTGGTAATGCTATTTGAATAGCAATAGCAAATTTGAATGGTTTAATGGCCTGGAAATAGTTTACAAGCATTTGTCTGTCTGCTCAACTTCTCATTACTTGAATTTCTGATATCCCCTTTAATAAACAGAAGGGGACTGCAATCACAGAGATAGGGCTACTGGCATTCAGTGTGACTTCCAGCTAAGAGCCACTATTTCTTATCAGATGGCTTCAGCTTTTGAAGTGTAGGACATTTCACTGTGTTTTCTTTTCTTTTTTAAAGGGGAGGCAGGAGGAGAAGGGTGGCTGGAGGGTGCTAATGAAAAGGTACGTGGGGTAACCCAATCACAGCCTGAAAGTCAAATGCGTGTCCAGAAGATAAGAGGTAGAAGTTGCAATATAAGCTGGTTGGCAGCAGCAAGAGGAACGGCACAAAATGAGATGTGCAGACTATGAATCAAGTCCAAGCTGAGTCTTTGACTGGATTTAACAGAAGCTAAGAAAGTTAATAAAACTAAAATAAATAAAAAATCCCCTGGCTAGCAGGTAAAAGATGCATCCTATTCTCTACTACTGACCTGTTTTGCAATTTTGCAAAAGTTATTTTTCTTCTTTATACCTGCATCTTCTGCCTGTTATTGAAAACTCTTTCAGATGTGAATAATTTGTTGTCACAGAGAAGACTGTAAAATACCAGAGGTAGAAAAGCCATTGCACTTGGTGTAACAGGCTCCTTACCAGATCCTTCACTTCTTTGTTTTTCAGGTCTCCAAGGCAGTGAGTCCAGTGTCTCCAATAAACAGTAATTAAATGTAGGGAGGAAAAGAAATTGGAGAAATTTTGCTCTAGAGAAAGGAGTGGACAATACCATAATTTTTAAAGCAGATATATTAAAATGATACCTGCTCTGGCTTTGTACCAAGCTGCTAGCAGACTTATTTAAAAGGAACAAGTAATTTTAATTAGCTCTCCCTGGACTCATGAACACACGAGTCCTGGGTGGGAGGGGGGGAAGCAGAGAGAAATAAATATATATAAACTTAAAAAAAGAGCAAGCTGGCCTTGTTGCATACTATCTCAGGTCTGCCTGTAATCACTTTCAACAATACAAGTCCACAGTGACCTCTGTTGTTCCTTTCATACAGGAGATTAAAAGATGAAGCACTCATATTGCGGCTGGTGAATGTGATGAGAGCAGGGAAATCAATGACTCCAGACAGGTCTCCATGCAGAAAGGGTTATCCAACATGAAATAATTATTTTTAGTTCAACAGTTTACAGACAGATGCTGCAAAAAGAAAAACCCTTTCCTGATAAATACAGACTTTTTTTTTTTTTTTTTTAAAGCTAGCATTTCTTTCATGACAGCAGATGCTTCTTATTTTAAAGTAAGACTTGAAATGCATTTTTCTTTTTCTTCCATTTCTTTTCTATTAATGTATTTATTTGATGTGCTAAATATACTTCCAGCAGGAGAATTTCAAGTGGTCCTCTACCTACTCTGATGTACTACAGTTTTACAAGGGTAACCATTTCCATCAGTGTATCACACAAAGCCTACGAGCAGTGGATTGCCACAGCCACTAATCTGTCCAGAAAGGCAGCTTCACAGGGTAGCAAAGGATTAGATCAAGACTGTGCTCAAGTCATACGTAAAGCAGCTACATGTTTCATCAATACCTTCATGCCATTTCATTTAGGAAAACTTGCAACACTTTTTCATATTACAGATACAGATGTTTTCTTTTTAAAGACGCTGCAAAGCTGGTATAATGCTGGAGCCTCCAATTTCCCACAGGAGGCAAAAATATTGCTAAGGAAGCTGAAATCTCTCATCTGCACATCAGGCTTACCAGACCGTGAACACAGCATGTAGGGTTTGGACACTCATTTACCCAGGTATGAGATTGGGCTCAGTCATTCTCAGTCTTCCTTGGCATTTGAGTTTAAGTAATATATTTCCCCCAGCCTAATACCTTATTTGCTGCCTGAGGTTTAAAAGTCAACATCCTCTGAACCTGGAACTGAACCAATGCTCCTGCCCTGGTCTCTCAAAGGGGAACCTCTGAAGGCTTGTTTGCCTTCTATACTACATCAAGCTGCTAAGGAACAATAAGCAATTCAGCATGAAAAGAAGCTCAAGACAGCATTTGTTTTTCCTTCAAATTTGCCAGACTGTATATTGATCTCTATTTTTGGAAAATAGCCTCCATTTGTGATTTAGTAACAGCAGCCAGTTTAATTGCACAGTGCTCTTTGTTATTTGACCTTCTACTTTTATCTCTCCTGGCCATTTCTACAATTCCTCCAGAGATCACAAAATGTTTGAGTAGATGATACACCACACATCTGGAAGGAGAGGAACAAATAGCAGTGGACCTGTATAAACACTGAGAATAGAGAAGCAATGCAAGAATTTACAAGTAGTCCTCATGCTGGGTCTAACATACCCCACATGGATAGAATGCAATATATTGAAATATAAAAATATTTATAAAGACCCTGAGCTAAGCAAAGTGCCATAATTAAGCCACTGGACAAATGAAAGTCAGGCCAAACACACCCAGGCACCAAGTCTGTGAGTGGATTTCGTCATAATCATTTCTCTATTAGAAAAACACTGTTTCATAAGCAAGGCCTCCTGTTTCATAAGCAAGGCCAGGAGCTATTTCCTCACACATGAAGGTATCAGCTCATTCAGCAGATGCTTGCTAAAAAAATGCATTAAGATACCCTAATACTGAGCCTTAGGACTTCAACTTGAGTGTATTACCAGCTGAGTTTCTCCCACTTGAAAATTACCCAAAGATTTTGATTTTCTTATGTGCCTGCTCACAGTTCAGGAGTCTTCAACCAAGTGCTTTTTTCCTGCAGTTTTTGCAATTCTTGATGTGATGCTTGTTGCCTAACCCCCTCTCTGGGGCACAAACTGTACTGTGAATAAAAAGAGAGAACTGATGGAGCTCTGTAACCAATTGTGAGATTGTCTGGCATCAACTATTGCTCAAATCTAGTTATATAAGATTTGGAAGTAGAGTACCTAAAAATAACCCCTCCTCCAGCTGGTTGCTCTCTGAACCATTATCATCTGCCATAACGATAACAATGGCAGGGCAGAGACTGCTATCAGATACAGGCTGTGTGGAGGGCTGCAGAAACTTCCTCCTACTAGTGTTTCCATGTGTTACAGGGAACGGGCCCACTCAGAAAACCCCTTTACTCTGATATCAGAGTTCACAGGTTGATTGGCAAAGGAGGTCATTTAGATGAAGCTATGCAGAAATGCATACCTGGCGATGTCTTGAACTCTTCCTTCTATGGGAGAGAAGGCTTAAATTAACCACCTACCCGGCAGTGTTACAACTTCTTCAGTAATTAATGTTACTACACCACAGTGCTTGAAGAACTGGAAGACAAGATAGAGCAATCTCCAAGACAGTTAAAATAAAAAGAGCTTCCAGACATAGCATCATTGCTTAGCATTTCCCACCAAAAATTCCTGCCATACCCTTCACCTGCTTTAGTCCTAGCCTACGTTCATAGAAGCTAGAAAAGCCTCTCCTCTCATAGGCACATGTTCCTAACATGTTCGTTGTCAAAACCCAGGTGGGTTCAGGCTGTTCAGTGGAGGATTCATGCAATTCTAGATAAATAGTTTCATCTTTTCATGGTTTTGCTGTAAGATTGCAACCCACTTAGTATGAGGCTTTTTTTTTTTTTTTTTTTTTTTTTTTTTTTCCCACTGCATTTTGTACATACCCAAATACAAAAGGAAATTCTAGGAACTACCATCATGTGAATGGAAATGGTGGCAGATGGCTAATACTATTGATTTTGCAGCAAATGAGAATTACACATTGTCCCAAACCAGTTCATCAGTAATTCCCCATAGGGAAGTCTGCCTTAGTTAGCTGTACAGCATAACTACACTTGTAAGCCATCAGAAGCAATATTTGACTGAATATTTTCCAGAATATACATCTGGGGCAAAAGCTGCAGCTGCAATGTGAATAATTAAAATATTCACCCTCACACAGAGATCTAGCACATGGCTTTATGCATCAGACATCTACTATTTTGGACATTTGAGTTGTGGTAGAATAGACCTGTCCACAATGAATTAAACTCTGGGTGATCATCAGGAAGTGAGGAACTGCTTGATTACTTAACTAATGGAAGCTGAACAGGTATACTCAAGGTTAGGATAAAATGCTTGTTCCTTTCGATAATAGTTTTATTTACTGATGAAAGTCATCATGATCTAATGTCATAAAAATTAGCCTCAATTAATTTTTGAATTAATCATGTGTGTTCCTCGTAATTTCATTCTCCTATTACCCTTTTCAAAAAATCTTCAAATGATAAAAGGAATTTTAGTTCAAAGAAATTGAGAGGTCTCTTTTTAATAGAGATTCAAGATAGGAAGAGAATAGATACAGAAGTTATGAGGGTGAATCTCATCAAACTGCTTTGAAAACATGTATTAGAAGCCAATTATTATATCAAAGTCACCACAAATCATCAAATATCCTCATTAGCCACCATTTAATTTTGTTTTTAGTTTTCAAAAGTGACAAAGACTGCAAGTTTTTCACCCAAAGTCCAAACCATCCCCTGCAGCAAGGTAGAGCATCTGGACACCAAGAAGGAGATGTGACTGGGGAAATCTCTTTCAAAACATCTTGTGTGCACCTGTGCCTCAGTTACTTAATTTGCCTTCAAAGGGTACTTGTACATCTTCTAACTCTTGTCAGAACTTCACTTGCACCTGCAGAAGATCAGACCCACGCAGATTAAATGTTTCGCATTGGCATTTTGCAACAGGATGGATTTCAGTCACTGATTTAAGTAAACAGGAGCCATCTAAGGGTGAAAAGCAAGCTCAAAATGTTACCGACTCACAAGAGTGAGTGGTCATTGCTCAAGACTCAAGACCATGCATTTTGTAGTGGAAATGCTGCCAGGCTCCAGAGGCTGGGGATAAAAAGGAGCATGAGTGAGCAAACCAAACTGACTGTGTAGTTCCCCAGACTGCTCCACTTCCCAAGAACTGGCCCTAAAGCTACTGTATGGTCCACAGTGACCCCAGGATAGGGCCACAAGGTACAGCAAGTGGCTGCTCTGCCCACAAGAACTTCTGGGTTGGGATAGTAGGATTTCCACAGAATTGCTTCATTCATTAATCAAAAATAAGAATGACAAGCAATCGATAGATTTTTTTTTTTTTTTAAGAGCTGGGGGTTGGGACAAACAAAGGGAACGAAATTGTATGTCTCACTGATCTTTCAGAGAATTGCCAGATGGAGTCTTTGGGGCTGCAAGTCATGTAAACAGTAAAACTATCTTTATCTAATTCAACTTGCTACAGTATATTATGCACTCTTTAGTGTTACTTTGATGTTTCTAAAATATGAATGTTAAGCTGTATAATGTGATATGAAGTTACAGCTTTTTGTTTTGTTTTGTTTTTCCACAGGAACAGAAAAAAAAAAAAATAGAGACTGATACCACGGACATGTTCAAGAACACATGATCTGTTTTGATAGCACATTATATTTACAAAGTCTATCCCCAGGCAGGCTGTGCTTAAATGAATTTGGAATCAAAAAGTATGTGGTCAGGATAACTGGGAAACACTCTAGCAGTACGTAAGTGACACAAAACATAGATGATCCAAAGCATACATCCAAATATATCTCCTCAAAACTTAATTAGAGAAAATTATTCCTGTCCACCTAGGATATATATATTTAATGGCTGTTAGCATCACATATGCTTACCGATAAATGCTGTTTCTTCTGTCTGCTTCTGATTTAATTAGGCCATCACTAATTACAATCATGCATGGTCAGTTCTACAAGAACAGAACATATAAAAACCAACCTGCCTTTTAACAAACAGACCTCGAGCTACATGTCCCTGGGGGGAATACTAGTTTGGTTTCACCAATGCTGGATGATCAAGTTTGTCTTTGGCTATATACTCTGGCATTTAACTGTAGAACTTTTTCCCTCATTCTTCCTCCCCATGCTTCCCTCCTTTCCACGGGAATGTAAGCCCTCTGAAATTAAGCTTCAATGCCTAAGATGCACAGTTTTTTAATACAACCCAGAAGTCATAATCATAGTCTTAGAAATAAGCAATCCATAAAGTAAAATGCATTCAATGCCTGAATGTTAATGCAGCAATTAATCATTTTGATATCCTTGCTCTCTCTCTTGCTCATTTTCTCTTGACTTTTTGATGTCAAAGCCAACTCAGTATAACACCATTCTTTTAAAAAATCATCTTTTAAGCAGCAGCATTAAACACTTCACAGTGGAAAGCAAACAAAATCAATACATATTATAGCATTCACGGTATAACAAACACTATAGTTACGGTTGCAAAGACACTTATGTGCTAAGATTCCTTTCCCCACTCACTCTCAAAGACAAAACAAACAGCCTGAAACACAACAGCTTTCTTCACAAAATCTGCTGTTCAGATGAGATGCCATGGGAAAATACTGTTACTTCTTCCACCAAGAACAAACAGCACTGTATCTGTGCAAGTCTATACATACATTTGAAGAGGAACAAGCATTATGAAATCATCCAAAAGCACCGTACAGTGTGCTAGGGTGAGCTGTGCAAGGCAGGGCATTCCTATAAGCTCAGCATGGCACAATGAGCCCCATCGAGGAAGCCAACGCAAAAACAAAGGGAGATGAGAGGAAAGAGAAGAATGATTTCTATCAGCATGCAAGTTTTGAGGGATCTCCCCAAACTTTTGTTGTTTGAGCCTTCCCTTACCTTTCAGAGCACAACAGCAAGGATCCAGAATGAGCAAGACCAAGAACCCTCCTGCTGCTGTGACTGATGAGGAAATGTTCTAGCACCTTCCAGCCTCCCTCCCCAGGGCTTGCGGTGCCGATAATGAGCCCTTCACTAGCTCTCCATTGGCAAGATTGCACTGCCTGCCATGCCCCAGCTGAGCCAGCCCTGTGCAGGTGCTTTCAAGTGCACTGCTCACCGTGGGGCACACCTGTGCATTGGGGGCACTGACATGGGGCATACTTGTGCATGAGGCCCGCTCACACGTAGGGTACACTTGTGTGTGGGGTGCAGTGCTTGCATGTGGGCTGGCTGGCATGCAGGGCACACCGCTGACACACCGGCAGCTGTGTCCCCCCACGGGACCATGACAGCTTGGAGTTGCTAAGAGACATGGTCCTGCCTTTGGGGGGTGTTCAGCCAGCAGAAATGAAAAATTCCCACCTAACGTTTTAATACATTGAATATGTAGATATGTACATGGCAATTAACATTCATTTAAAACAACAATGAGATGATTAATCAGCTGGGATTGCAAATGACGAACTGACACTTGAGGATCATTTTGTTTAGATCTGTGCCTCATATTTAGCCAAATCTCTGATTAAAGGCTAAGTTCTAAGGTTCCAAAGAATAAACTTCAACTTTGATGTTGCTAACATCAGTCTTTTTCAGTGAATTAAATTTTGTGCGGGAGGAAAAAGAAATGAGGTGTTTTGTTTTTATTCCAGAGTTTATGAAACCCAGGCACATCTTCAATGCTATAAAGATTTCTCTCTTCCATCAAATTGCTGCATATGGGGCATGGTATTTTATTAGCAGAGGAGCAAAGAGGGATAACAGGACAAGATTAAAACTGAAATACAGAAATCATAGAGACAGGAAAACAGAGTGTTTTGCTGTTTCAAGTTCAAGGAGATTATGCACTGTAGTATTGATTCCAGTTTATCCCAAGGTTTCCATGCATATTCAGGTACTATATATGGGAACAATGAACAAAAATCATTTCAAGTTACTCAGTACTAGTTGCCTAGTGCTTCTCTCCAGATGATTTGCTGTCTCACCTCTTTGAGCAAGCCTGATATTTTCTTTCCCTTAGTGCTGAGTCATTCTGTTATCTTTTGCCAGCCCTTTACATCCAACATGCTGTATAACCAAATACCAGTGTGTTACTGTTTGTGTGATTTACAGCCCTGAGTTGTAGAGGAATCCTTGGTATTCAGGTCAAAACTTGGAGTGAGCCACAATGTACAGACTCTGTGAAAACGGTGATGCTGCCTTTGAATGACTACGGGTAATAATTCCTTAACTGAAGTGATATTAAAGTACCAGCAAGACCAGGGTTTCCAGCAAAGTTATTTTCTACTAAATCAAGTCTATCATTACATCTATTACTCTCACTCTGCTGCTTATACCTCAGGAATCAGCACTAGCAGCTGATACTGTGAACTAGCATGAAGAGGAAGAATTTCCCCTCCCATTGCAGAGAGCAAATACAGATCTGTGATTACTTCTGTCCCTCCTTTCACATACTGTTGCTATCACCTCACTACACAGTGATATTACCATATTACACTTTCCCTTGCAGTGGTGTGAAGCTACTTCCACATAAGTTTTCACTTCATCAGTCAGAGTATGTTGAATTGGCATCATTTATTCTCAAAAAGATTTTTTAATGGAATGATAAAATTCACAACCAATGTTATTTGCATGAGATCATTGAACCGACCTGTATGACATTTTCCTATCAACCATCAGTACATAGATAAGCAGCAACTAACAGTCAAGGACTTTATACTTCATTCTGAGCCTTGCTAAGAAGAGTTCTCCTGATAATTAAATGCTAATGTTCTTTCATGAGTACATTATAATGAAATAAATTGCTTCTAGGGAACAATAAACTTCAGGCAGCATCTGAAGCATTTTAACAGCAAAGAGCATTTGGCTGCTGCAAGATTCACTCAAAAAGGAGAAAGGTAATAACATCTCAGAAACAATTTAGAAAACAATCTTCTGCACTTTCAGTGTTTCTAATAGCAAACTGGGACACTCCAATGTGTGATTTTACTCCTTCTCAGTCACTCACTGCCACCTGGAATGGAAACATATATGATGTGACTGTGCAAACCACTGCACTGCTCCTCCAGCTCCCAAAGCTAACCGTGCTTTGGGTTAAAGTGCTTCTTTCGTACGTGGAAACACTTGATTCTTCAGCCCTTACATGATTAAACTTACTTCATGTGCTGCTTGCTACCCGGAACTGTAAGAAGTTGTTCACAAAACTCAAGATATTTTACACAAATCAGGTTTGCAAATTTGGAGGCTTGAGCAAACTCTGAAAGAGTGTTGGGAATCTCTGTGCTGCCTGGCCAGGAAGGTTCAGTACAACTGTCAAGCATTTTACAGCATCTCTGAGGATACAGCTCACATACAATTCAATACAAATGCCATGCAAAAGCTAGGCTCCACAGACAGCAATATTTATTTGTCCTCAGAAGAAGGATAAATGAAATGATCATTGTAGCTTCCTAATACTTTAAAGTGTGTTATAGAAATGTTTAGAAAGGACCCAGAGAACGTACAGCAAGTATGTTTCCAGTGAAATGAAAGTGTGCATGTACCTATCCAATTTAAGATATTATCATGGCATTTTAAAACACGTTAAGTGCGAGCAGCAAGCAGAGCAGCTAAAAAAATGTAATGGTTTATTCTCTTGCTGCAGGGCAGCAGTAAGGAATTTATTTTTCTATTGTCTATTGGCTCTTTCAACATTTAAATGGTGGTGGAAAATACATATTTCTGCTATGCTGCTGTTTTAAAGTAACTGGGTAGAGCTTCCTCTTCTTGAAAATTGTTAGTTGCTACAAAGAGTTGATACTGTTCATGTTTTAAAAGAATAAAACATACTCATTTTTATAGTGCAGTTTCCAAGCAGTGATAAACACACTAGCAAGTATGCTATAGCAATGTGAATGTAAGCTGTGCATGCTAAAGGCTATATGGAACCCTATTCAGAAAAGCTATTGTTGCTAGGAATATAAAATTATACAGAGATCATTCTGACTCAAGTGGAAGAAGAAAAGGAAAATCTCTTTTTTTTTTTTTTTGGATGTGGCACAATTACACTTTATCCAAGACAGATGGATTATCACCAGAACAATTTTCAGTAAACCCTCCTTGCATTTACATAATGTAAGTTTCTAACATTTAGCCAATTAAAAGAATTGGTGCTTATGGCTTTAAAGAACTTGTAGGTTAATTATGACTCTCTTTGTGGATACAATAGGAGTGATAAAAATAAAGCACTTTGGTAGTTAAGGAACCTGCTCTCTAATTTATGCTACATGGATAAGACTACTATGTAGAAGGCTTTTTTTTTGCTTGATTAAGAATAATGTGTTTAAGTTCAATTTGTTTTTGAAATATCAATCCCCCCTCCTTAATATCTATTCTATCAGTGGAAGTCTTGCAGGATGAGATTGATTTTCTAAGAAAATTTCTGAAGACACTGCTTTGTTTTAAATAAAAAAGCTAAATATATTTCTTCTAATCTATATTCTAAATCTGAACCCTTTATTTGAACTCTGTCCTTACAAGTTCACATCTACAGTCTCTTTGCAAGAGACTTCAAAACCTGCAGAATGGAAATTCAGATTTAACCATTATCACATAGATAATTCTGGGCTAAACATGTTCTGTTTCTAGAAAGGTAATTCCCCATGGAAAGGTCGGTAAGCACCTTTTAAAATTCTTTCTGAAAACGGTTGGTTGCACCATGTATGAAAGGATGGCATTTTGATGGCATGTATGAAAGGCACCATGAAATATAGATACATATACACACACACATATATAATGTATATAATGTATATATATTTATATATACACAGGCTTCAGTAGATTCTCCAATTTAAACTGAATGAGGGTTAAGTGAAAGTTGGCAAAATATAACATAGTTTGTATTACTATAGCAGGGCATTTAGGCTCATCCACTAAAGTTTAAAGCAACTCTTACTGTAATATGTGCTGCACAAAGAGGAAGTAAGTTTCCTCTGTTACTGAAAGTACTTAAACAAGAAAATCACAATTAATGATTTAAAGAACGAAGTCAAAATTTCTTCTTAGTGACGAAATATTCTTTATTGACAGCGCTGGATGCACGGGGGATCCTTCCACCTAATGTGCATACCCAAAGTGACAAACTATCTCATATTTATACAGCAGAACAACGAATATTCAATTAATGCCTATACATATTCATTACCTAAACCCGCCTACTCACGCTTCTTATGCTAATTAGCTTATCAGTCCTTTGTACTTGCGCAGATTCTTCCAAGAATTGTGGTCAGGGGTCTTAAGGACATGGGCAGTGGTCTTTGGGAGGAAGGCTGTATGTCTTCCTCATAGTATACTTTTCACCCTTTATCTAGAATGTAGTGATTTTGCAAGTTTGCAATGTCCTTATCAGTCTGAGCTAATTTGTGTCCTTGTTGTCCATCTGTTTCCTGCCCAAGATGGGATGTCTGGCAAGTTTTTGTTACTTAGTTTTCACCTATTCTTCTCCTCTTGGCTCCTGATAGTATATCTTACAGACTCAGACTACTTCTTCTTTGACTAACAGATAATATTGAGTAACTAATCTATTCTATTCTTAATACTTAGATAATGATTCATCCTACTGCCTAGCCAGCTAATCATCCTTTTATATTTACTAATTCCTTGCTTGTTTCATTAAAAAAAAAAAAAAAAAAAAAAAAAAAAAAAGATTTATTAGCTTATTGATCCAAGGACATTCAGAAAATTTTCAACAGGATCAAGCATCTACATTCAGAGCTCTGTAGTCCTATTATCTCAATCCTTAAACGACCTCTCTTCTCAAAATATAAACAAAGTTTTACCAATCTATTACTACTTTTTTGTTGTTGTTGTTCTGTCCAAATTTATTATTTAAATGACAAAAATTCTTAGAGCCATAAAAATTATCAAAAAAATGTTTAGGGGACATTAAGTTTTCTTTTTTTGAAAACTAAGTATTAACTAACATTAAAGCACCATCTTTTTATTTCTCTGCCAAAGAGCAAACTTAAGACTGTTAGCCAAAGGATATAGGAATAATCTATAATAAATGTCCATGAAGTTTATTATTTTTTTCTCCCATATTTTCTGTTTTAGAAAAATAGACCTCCTAGTTTGTACTGTTAATAGTAATCACTTTATTTAGAATATATTTTTTGTAGGGAAATGTAAATCATCCTAGATTTCTTGACACATATGCTATAATTCATATCATATGGATGGCTTCATAAGTTTTTCTAATGCCCTATAAAATATGCTACTTATGCTACTAATGCCCTATAAAATATGCACACTCATTACATATTAAACTGAGAATTCTGTTGCACAAGTACTGGTGTGTGATTTGAAAACAATAAAAGCAGCATGAAGGTATGAATAACGTTTCTACATTTCTGATTTGTAAAAATACATTTTTTTACTCTCTCCTTAGCCAGCACTTGAACTTTTCATCTGGGCTTGCTAAGTGAACATAATCAAAACATGTTGTCTTTGTTTACTGGTACATATGAAGAAGTTTCATCGCTTCTAAATTTGTACCTGTGTATAGGTTCAGAAGGTTGGCTTTCTGGCTTTCCTTCTTCTTGTTCTTTGTTTTGTTCTCCAGGTCTGGGATAAAAAATGGAAGTTCCTCCTCTAAATGTCTTTAAATTACCTACTAATTCCCTTTGTACTGTTTTGGTATTCCAAATACATTCATTTGGATTTGTACTTGGATTTTGTATGGCATTCCCTTTCCTTTCCTTATCCTTCCAGTTTCTTAGAGGAGATGCTTATATATGGAAGTGTAATTAGAAACAAAACCCAGCAACGCATTTTTTTTTCATTAGAAAAAAAATGCTCTCTTCTATGATTTCATCATTCCTTAAATGTCTAGTACCACAAGCTACCTGCATAGGGGAAAAATGCTTTTGTAGAGAATGTCATTTCTAAAAGAACCAGAACAATAGTAACTTCAACATTGTATTGTGAAGGGGGAAGGTACTCAGACAATGGCCTACATCATCTAATGGGGTGCTAAAAAGCAAAACTATTAGCGTTTACTGCCATCACTCACAGCATTGTTAATCTAGATTAACAGTCAACGGGCTCTACACCTGGAGAAGGAATAATAAAGAGGCAGTTTCTGCTGAATGCATTGTGACATGAAAAGGAATTAGCTCACAATGCTGTTATCACCACTGCAGTTACTTACTGGGTTTGGCAATTACAGCAGAGATTGATAGTACTTGGTAGCATACTGATTGCTTTATTGGCATGTGTCTGATAAATACATGCTAATACATTAAACTAATGTCACAATTGATTTTTAGGTAGAATGCAGAAGAAAATCCAGGCACTAATCACCACTAACTGTCATAAAGAAAACACAATAGCTTAATAATGAATTTCATTATGGTGGGATAAATTTAGCTAATGCCATCAAAATCATTATATACTGAATACTACTGAATATCGTTATGTTGGAAGGAAACAATTCAGTAAGGTGAAAAAGTCTCTGCTGATCTCTCTGTGCTAGATTCCTCTACAACCAGCAGTTATTTTCAGCTTGAATGACTTTGATGTGAACAACAACAGGAAAAGAAGATGGAAAAAAAATGAGATTTTCCTGAAAGCATTGTCTGCAGGTAGGTGTCTTTGTCTCAGTCTATGCTGAACTGAACAGCCATGCATCACTGCAGTTTAAAGGTGCATTACACAAAAAATAAAAGCAAACAGCTGCAGAAATAAGTGCAAAATGGTCTGCTGGAGTAAGATGCTCTAGTATAATAGCTTATTATCCTCAGAAGTCTAAAAGAGCCAAACTTTATGACTTCTCATGGGTTTCTTATTTAATAACTTATCTGATATCTTCTGCTAGTCCACACATACAAGTGAATATCACTGTCTTTTAGGTCCTGCACAATATAATGATTGACACAGGAATGATTTTTAATACTTTGCAGTTGTATTTTTCTTGCAGAAGATTAACTGAAAGTTTTTTAATGAGAAGAGACATTTTCAATGGCAGCACCTCTTTGAATTCTTGTCCCCAGATAAAAAATATTTATATACATTCATTTTCATTTTTCAGTTCAAACTGAAAAATACACTGTTCATCCAGCTACATTTTAACATACTTTGCTATAGGTTTGAAATGAACCTCGAAAGTACAGCTTTTAAAAATACAGATTTTCATTACTACATTATGTGTGGCCATGTAACAAGACTACCTGAACATGCTCTAAAGTGCTGAATATTTTATATGAATTGAAATCCCAAGTTATACTTCTCCTTCTGAATATAAATCAGTGATTACCAGCCTCTATTTGAGCTGAAAACTGCATTCTTCCAGATGAAGAGACAGTGCTAGACTAGTAACGTTGCCTCCCTGTGGCTGGAGGTCCCCAAGTCTGCCAGCCCCAACAGCAGCAGATCTCAGAGGGCTAACATGCTAACATATCTCAAAGTAAATGATGAGGACTATCATGTTTTATTTTATGTTTGCAACAAGTTCAGCCTTTGTACACATCTAATGAACATCTAATACACATCTATTATGGCTCCTAATGTGACTGGTACACTAGTGCACAGACACTATCTTGAAGACCAAAGCAACTTCCCCAGCATTGAAAGAGGTCCATGACACAGCCAGAAATTCAAACAGTTTTTCATAGTCTCACCTATCTTGTAATCATGTTAGACAGTTTTTCATGTCTTCCAATTTAAATATCAAGACAAATGAAATTTAGCTATCCTAGAGCACAGATACTAGTCAACAAGAAAAACAATAAAAAGGCGATCCTTTACACTATCAAACTAGCTCCAAAGTTTTTTTGTTGTTGTTGTTGTTGTTTTGTTTTGTTTTGTTTTTTGTAGTTATTTCAAAACAAGATGAAAGGTAGGTTAAGCTTTTAAAATCAAAAGATGAATCAAACTCCAAATCAAACACTTTGGAGTTTGCAAAATCTGTAATGCTGTCCATTAATCCTAGCCCACATTAAATTCTACAGTGATAACATTGTATGTTCTCTTAAATTACAAAAGAAATAAAAATATGAGGTTATGTATTAATCAGCAATAAATTTATTCCCTGTTTCACAAATCTTGATGACTGAAGGTTTTTTTGTTTGCTCATTTTCTTAAAAAATCTGTCTATAGCATATATTTTTCATTTAATGACTAAAAGGGCTTGAGAGATTAAGGTATTGCTATGCCAATTTATATACAGGGAACTGAGACACAGAAATAACAAAATGAGCTGCCTAAGATGATGCAGCATATCGGCAGAAGACCTGGAAATTAAATCACCTGATTAACTGTCCAGTTGTCCACAGTAGGAACAGCCTACAGATACATCAGGATCTTACTTTTTGTATTATTAGAATGATTAGAAGTGAGCATAATTCACTGGAAAAATGGGCACTTAGATCTTTCTGACAGAAAGATAAATGATTGTTCACAGTTTTTTTTTTTTTTTTTCCCAAACTTCTTTGCAATTTCTTTCTTTTAATGTCTGCCTAGCACTGACAGTTTCTCAAACAATTTTTGATGATCACAAAGATGTAGGTTTTCAAATATTTGGGGAAACTTCTAAGATGTCACATCTCCTTTTCACCAGTATGAAAACAAGACAAGCATTTGGCATGTGACTGGAACTTAATTATTAAATGAGAAAAGAAGAAGCTTTCTTACTGTTATAGTAGTTTTTTCTTCAGAAGATTAACCCCTTTTACAGCCCAGGGGACATGATGACATATTTCTTGTTGCTCTTTCCAGTATTAATTTTTCTTCTCAGTTTCAGATAAATTATTCTAAGCATGTAGCTGTAAGATAGCTGATAATAATCACTTAACAATCTTAGTCATTACAGTTATCATACTTCTTGTCGAGGAATGTAGAGTTAAAATGACATCTGCAGGAAAATACCAGACTTTATTTTTTTATTATTATTATTTTTTTTTTTTAAAGGACCTGAATGAGTCTCATAAAATGTACCAAGAGTTCTTATTAACGTTCTTCAAGAATGGGCCACTGATGAAATTAAGTAAACACAGTTAAAACGTCTGTTCATAGCCTACGCAATTCACTATCACACAGCTTTTAGGACTAAGAGCTTAACATTGTTCAATGGATAATAATCAGTAGAGCTCCTTGCCATAGAATATTAATATTGCCTCAACCTTAAAATGATTCAAAACAGGTTGGTGTAAAAAATGTGGATGTCTGAACTCACACTGACAAATGGCTTTGGAAATACATGTTGTTTGCCAGGCATCATGCTGCTGTGAAGACACAGATCTCCAGGGGTTTTGAGCTCCAAGCTATAAAGTAAACCTCACCCGTGGACAGGTACCTGATATGGGCTTGCTCCTGCAGCTGCAGAGATTTTCAAGGTTGGAAAACAAAGTCCAGGCCCATTTTCCCTCTATTAAATGCTCACTTCACAAATTCTCAGAACTTAAACATACTATTTCTCAGATTCTTTTCATTAAATAATAATAATAATAATAATAATATCTAATATCTGTTTTTAAATGATGAGGGAAACACTAGTTCTGTTGTGACCCTTGAAGACAGCAAGAAGTAGTACTGATTATTCAGTCATTAGATACTTGAACTGATTATAAAGGAGAGGCTGATGAAGCTGCTCTATGAGAAGTGGAGCTACAGTGAGTAAAAAAAAAAAAAAATGGAAGTTTTAAAGCAAAGAATTCTTACAACGGTTATTCTGAGAGCCAAGTACAAAACTCCATGCAATAAGGAAGTATTGGTTTTGTAAGGGAACTGGAAGTTTATGGTGATAAAAAATACAAATAATACTTTTGCAAGTACATGTTTTAAAACACCTTAAAGCACGTGATACAAGTTTCTGTCAGGACCTGCGGTTTTAAGTGAAAAGTTATCATTTTGTACTTGGATAACAGAAAATATATTAACAGCAAGAACAGTGACTGGAATAGAAGCCACTTACCCCGGGATTTTTTACTTCATGGAGGTTCCAATTTGCTTCTCAAATGTATTGATATAGATCAGAAACAATTTAAATGAACGCCGTAACTTTTGCCACTGTAATGTTCATATAAGCAAGAAGAGAAACAGACTGTATCTCGTAATTTTGTATTTAAACATATATAAAGGACATGGTTTGAAAATTATCTAGCAGGTATGGTTGGGAAAAAGGAGACAGAAAGGTTTACTGTTATACTATGTCAAACTGCATGATATTTTAGACAATAGGCCTGCAAGTACTGAGAAGGCCTATGAAATACACCAAGTGCATCTCACAGACTCTTTCACTCTGGAGCTGAATGTTAAGTACAGCTGATTTAAAGGCAAGGCATGGAACTGGCAATAGCCCGAACAGTATGCTAACAGGTGCTGGAACTCCCTGGGTAATAAATGAGAGCACTCTGTAGTGGCATGTTTGTCACAAGGGCCCAGGGGCTTACAACTCACCATTCCTATTTGTCTAGCAGATCTTGATTTGTTAACCTTGTAGCGGCCTGTCTTTTCTTCAGTGTACTACATGAAGTAATTACAGGTTTCATGTTACAACAGGTTGCCAGGGTACCTTCCGGAGCTTGAAGAAATGATGCAGACACAAAATTACAGACAGATGCCTCCAGTTGTGATGGCTACCTTAATTTGCTTCTTTCACAGGTCATAACTTTGGGTGCTTTATTATTCAGACTCTGCTCAGCAGGAGTAGGCTTACTGGGAACTAGTTGCTCCCTCCCACACATGGGTATTAAGAGAGGCCCATTTTCAGTGCTAAAGGAGTGCTCAGCCTGACTGATCCTAATGTGAATGTTCTGTATTTTCTTACATGTTAATCTGCATCACTGCCCTTGCATCTTGCATCTTATATAAAGTAACTCCAACTAGGTGAAACTGTACATTCTGGAGGAACAGATTGAAGTGTGAACTAGTTCTTTATCTCTGCCCAAGCTTCTCTGCTAAGAGGATTTTTGGACTGCAGCCAGAAGCAACATGTAGGTGGCATGGACGTCAAGGGATGGTTCTGAGAGTGCCTTAGGAGCTTAGGGGATAAGTCATTGGAATACTGAATCTTAAATACTCCAGGTTGCTTCCGAAAATGAAATGTACAAGTGTTAAGTATAGACATTCTGTATAAAATTTGGTCTCTCCTGCTTAATGAGGTGGTTGATGATGTCAGGAGATACTTCCTCAGGGTAGTATCAGACCCTTATCTTACAAGGCTGGGGTCAGTCAGTACAATCTTATATTCACCCTTTCTATCCCTTGCTATCTCTGAGTACAGGGGAGCAGTTACAATGGCTAAGGTCTTTCAATGTATTACCAGATCTGTAACTCAACCTTCTGCCAATAGTTTTAATTTTACAATACTTTATTTTTGAGAAAATAGCTAGCATAATCACATTCACACAAAAAAATATGATGTTCAGGACCTGAAAGTTCTGTCTTGAAATAAAGGCAGCCATGATATTTATAGGAACTGTCTTACTTTTTATAGGCACACCCTTCTTCAAAGGAACTCTGTCCTAGCAACATAAAAATTCAGGTATTAAATAAGCAAGTAAGATGATAAATGTATTTATGAGAATCCTTTCTGGGAAGTATTTCCCTACATAGTGGGATGAGGTGCTTTTATTGCAGAACTATCTCTTACTCTTAAACACGAACAAGTGGAAGCTGTGGAGCTTAAACCATTCTAACTTTTGGGTTTCAAGTAAGCATGATCTTGGCCACACTGTATTTATGCTACTTGATTTTCTTGATTTTATGACATGGGTGTGACTTCTAATAAGCAGCAACATACGAAAGACTAGAACCAAGCACTATCATTTTGTACTAAAAGAATAAAAAATTGACAATTTTGCATCTTCTCGTTGATAGGATGAATGAAGACTATAAGTAGTGTATAACAGCTTATTACAACGAACAGACATTTTGGCCACATATGTAATGCAACTTCAAACATGTGCAATACAGCCGATGCACTCTCTATAAAAATATTATACAAAATGGAAACAAGAAATCACCTAACATTCTGCTGTCCTACAAAGCTCTGCTAACACTATAAATCCTGGGAAAGTCTTGATATTGCTGTCGCAACTGTATGTAGAAAACCTCCCCAGACAGAAAACAACCTCATAAACTTTCTGTTCAATTGGTTTAAATTCACTTAAAAGTTAAAAATAAACTTTTTTTTAAAAAAATAAATGTCACAATTGGAAGCTCTTTGAAAACTGTATAACAGTGGCAGTTGTTATTCCTACCTGTTCTATTTTTTGCCATGAACAAATTTTCCCAGATAAAAATCAGAAAGAACAAATTCTGAAGTCACTTTCTATTTAATATAATTGCAGAAAGCTGAAAAGCAGCAAGCTATATTCAACTCACTGAACAGCCCTGATATTGAGGGAGTCTCAGAGTAAACATCTTTCCTTTTAAACAAAACCTGTTAGTTCTATGTCATTTAATTAAATTCACACGTCACTAGGCTTTGGTATTTATAAGTGTACGTATGTATATGGAAATTAAGAATTAGTGTTTATGTTTGTCTGGCTTTTGATTTCAGTCTGAATATGTGATGACAACAGGTGAATAAATTTTACATACCTAAGGTAAAATTGTATACAAACCTGTAATAAAAGGTGTAGGGGCCAGTAGGGCTAACAAAGTGATGCAGAATCATAAACATACCAATATATGAAATATATTCTATTATTCACTCAGGAACGTGGTGTACTGTTTTGGCATGCAGGCACATCTTAATCTTGAAAGTGTTGAACACATCACAGGGAAGTCAGCTGTGACACTGGTGATTTGTCATTACATGAAACCAATTCATATTAAAATTTCTGACCTAGTAAATACTGAAACAAAGCAAACAAATGCCCGAATGCTATAAATGTAAAGTTAGCAGCACTTACGGACTAAATTCATAGCTTCTTGCTCATGTTAAGATTCTAATTATTTTGGTGGAGACATTTAAATCATTACATTTGTGATAATATCTACAGTCCCCAAATACTATTAGACTATGACAATTACTGTCCATGTCATCTTTGCCTTGATGACCTTATTATGTGAATGAACAAGAAGGATACAAAATATGGGAGATAAAGAGTAGTGTCATAGCATTTGTATAACAGTAAAAATTCTGGTAGAAAACAACACTAAGGAAACACCAATAATGTTATTTTCCTATTTCAACCTGATAGAATAGCATTTCTTTATATTCCTTGGAAAAAAAAATGTAAAAAAATGAATTAACCTCAGGCACATGATATTTTTATAGTTATTTGCAACACTGAAGTTTAATTAAAATAATTTCAAAATTAAAAGTATAATTTCATAAAATAGTAAAATATTCAATTCAGAAAAAGGTTAAAATAGAATAAAATAGCTTCACTGTAAAACAAAATGAAGTATCTGACATGGATGTAGACAGTCCGAGGCTACAACCTTCTTACCCCTAAATTTAAGATTCCTGATGGGAAAAATATGCTCCATCATATACTTTCTAACCTGCTTGGATTATTAATCCTACTCAATATATGCTACATCACAGCATAATGAAATCTTTGAAGTCACAGAGGAAGCTTGAAAGAGGAGTTCAGAGACAGAACCCTGCTTGTGCAGAGATGGAGGAGAGAGACTTCATCCCATCTCACTTATGGGTATAACAGTGTGATACATAACCATATGGTTAGCTTGAGCACAGTAGGAAGGATAAATTTTCAGAAACAGATAAACCACAAGGAAGTAATCAAAGGAAAAAGTGAAACCACCTCCAACTATTCTAGCTCTAGGGATGAGCAGCACAGCCCAATGATAACCTGGGCACAGGAAAAAGGAAACTAATGCCATCGGAAATCAAAATGACTCAGAATTTGCTATCAGAAATTTGTAAACAGAGGGAAATCAGTGAGACAGAAAAACATGTAAACCTTGCAGGAGACTGCAGGAATGCTACTGATAGCCACTGGAGATCTAGGCTTGAGGATAAGAAGAATCCTTTAACTCATAGTAGTGACGTTCACTCATCTCTTGCTTACACGTGGTTTTCTTCAAGACCACATCTCAAGGAAGTTCTGCTATGTATGACCTACTGAGTGATGAGCTTCGAAAAGAGCAACAGCTAAGACAAGTGTCCTCACTGACCATCTGCAGCACTACAGCAGTCTCCTTAAGTGGTAACTCACCCATTCCAGGGTGCTGATAATTACAGCTGACTGTGCTCATGATTCAATATCTCAATGTATAAAAGTAAAGATAATGTCTAAAGGTTACAATTTAAGTTCTTCATAGGATTTTTAGGATTTATAGATTTTTTCATCCCCAAACTCTTCAGCCTTTCTTCAATTAAAAGAAAAACTGGCCACAATTTAATGGAAGAATTAGCATCTTGCCTGGAATCACTGTGGGTTAAAAACTCGCCTTGCCCTGCAAGGTTTTTCAGCACCAAGACTCTCATTGCCAACAGAAAAATAAGGTAGAAGCTTGCAAGAAATTCTGTCATCTCACCTGTGTGAATTATTTTCACCCCAGTGTGAGATGGGAGAAATGGGAGAGGGAATGCCGTGCATTGGCACAGTGGGAAGGAAAGAGGGCTGCAGCAGCAGCCTGGGACTGTCCCATGTATCGTGTTAGGGAGCCTCCCTGTCCCTGAGCTCTAGATATGAGGAGGTGAGCTGGTGGTCACCACACCAGCCACAGGATGTTATAGAGTACAGTATTGTTTTCAGCTGAAAATTAGCTTTGTATATCTTCATGAAGCCAGAATGCCTGGTTTAATTAATGACATAGCTAAATAGTTACTCAATCAGATGCACTTTGGGTGGATTTTCCAATCACCACTGCCAAACAAAAGCTATTCCCCTTATATTAACAGGCTCCTACTAGTGTCAGCAAAGATTCATGAGCAACAATTTTTAAATGCAAGGACTTTCAGAACATTTGCAATATTCAGTCTTTTCCACCACTGTAAAATCTGAATTAAGAACCACTGAAAAGTTTTTTTTGCACTGAGGAAATTACTGGTAGGATCATTCTGAGAGGAACGAGGAACTTCCCCCTGCATTATTCTGTGATCAAATGTAAAAAAGCATCGCAGAACAAACCTTTGAAATTTATTTTCTCTCTAGAAATCAAGCTTCCTTTATAGTCCCAGTTTAATCTTTT
Organism: Oxyura jamaicensis; assembly: GCF_011077185.1. Lineage (NCBI taxonomy): Eukaryota > Metazoa > Chordata > Aves > Anseriformes > Anatidae > Oxyura > Oxyura jamaicensis. The sequence continues at coordinate 14,518,909 of NC_048907.1, read as the reverse complement.
CTTACAACCATTTAGTGTAAACTTTAAAAATTGTTTCCCACATATATTTCATGCTTTTTAAAACTATTTACTTTCTACCTATCCTTTTGACATAAACTCCTCCTCCCCGGTTAGCTTTTCACAAATTTGTCCTTATAAATGAGTTTTTGGCCAGATCACGTATGGCTGTTTTAAGATGTTAGATATATCAGATATTGTTTTGTAGGCATCAGAAGGACTGACGCACTAGGGTCTCTGTTTTCCATTATCACCTTTTAATTCAAATCCAGGCATTTATTAACACCTTTATGCAACAAAGAAAGATATTGTCTTGTTTGTACAAGTGAACAAGTGCACTGCCACTGACAGAATTCTAGCAGGGACAGCGCTGCTGTAGGATGACTGCATAATAGAGCTTAAAAGGGGAAGGTGAAAATCTATGGAAATATAAAATTTGTGCTTTGTTTAGCTTGCATAGTTTATGTGCAGGTGTAGACAGAGAGAGCCCACCTCCATGTATCCAGCCAGTCTGATGCAGGACAAGCACCCCTGTGCCCATGATCAGCCCACACCCACCCTTCTATACGATCTGAACTTGGCCTGTCTCTAGAGCATGTATTTAGACACAATCACACTGACACATGATTTTAGAGCTCCTGATGCTGCTCTTGTAACAATGAAAAACACTTCTGTAGGAAAAAAAAAAAAAAAAAAAAGTTTTTTTCTTTTCTTTTTTTTTTTTAGTTTTATAACCTGTAAACACATCAGTACAGAACCTCAGACTAAATTAGCTGCCATACACATTCCAACACCTGAGTGGAGTGTATGAATAGAGAACAGCAGAGCAGCATGCTGAACAAATATTAACTTCAACTGGAAATCAGGTCTATGAGGAAATAAATAAAGAAATAATAATAAAACAACCAACAAAACCCCAAACCTGTCAAAGTCCTTGGAAAATGAGGTGATATGAAGTTACAACAGAAATGTAACCAAGAATAAACATGTTTCCCAGCAGAGACGAGATGACCAGTGGTCTTTCAGCTGGGGTCAGGGGTGTCAAGGTTCAAATGTAGATGGGCAGTGAAAGGTGGTAGAAATCCACATTGCATAAATTACGAGTCAATAAACTTATTTTTCCATATTCATACTTTATGAAAGTAACTATTGTAAATCAGCATAGCTGCACTGACACTGCCAGAACCAGGCCCATTTTTCAGCTACATATAATCTATTCTGAGACTGTAGACTGAGAAACAGGTACTTCACCACAAAAATTGGCTTGGAATATTTCATTACTCAATGTCATTGCCTTGTAGGAGCTGGCAACCTTGGGGCTGTTTTTCTTTCTGCTGCTTTCAAAGATTCTTAACAATGCTTCATCTGAAAATTGTCTGTTCTTTTAAATGTGGATGCTCACCGCTTCTGAGAGTGTTTGGGAGGAACTGAAGCAGACTGGCAAGGAGAATGGAGAGAAAAGGCAAGTAGGAGGATATTCGAATTAAGAAAAAATTAAGTCAAAGTTCAGGGTAAATATATACTATAGGTGAGTACCGTAGTCTGACTTTCTAGCAAAAACACTCCTTTTTGCTGCTGCATTGATGACAATCTAGGAAGCTTTGACAATTATTTGACCATTTCTTCAAATAGATTACTTCTTCATTCCTGCCATGTAAACAGTTATCACTGAATAATCTTTATAGTGTTTGGTAAAAAGAAAATATTAAAATTAACTTGTTTTTCTGCTAATCAGAAGCAGTTTCTTTCTCTGCACACTCCGAGCTACTTATTATGAGGGCTCAGAGCTCCTTTTAATCAGCAGTCCAGACTGCAAAATTGTACCATGGTCATTCTGTTACTTTGAAATGACTCTGTGCCGGTGATTAAGGAGAGATACAGAAAAACCTCATTTAATCTTCTAATTCTAAAACACAAAATACTTTTTCTCTCCACTGGTGGCCTTCTCTCTGCATCTTATCTATGAACTCACATAGTTTCAAGTATTTAAACAATAGGGTGTAAGTAAGAACATGTGTTTCCAAGCAGGGTGAAGTCTTTCTTGTTTTAAATACTTGCTTTTCCTTACATTAAAACAATTCTGTCAAATTACTTTAAAAAAAGTTCATAGTGTCCTGCCTTCAAATGTATGGTTATAAGATTATCACTAAGTCTCATTATGTGTTTATTTAATTTAGGAAGTCTGATCAACTCATTCCCTGACAAAGAAAGTAGTCTTGAATTACAATCTTTATTAACTATATTTTGCTTTTGAAAAATCTAAGAGCAGTCTTTATTGTTTTATATAACTTTGGACTTTGAATGACTGGACTACAAGACATAACTGTAGTTACTTAACTAGTCACTAATGTATTTCAGGTAACTTTTTGTTTTGTTAAAAAGGCAAAAATATTTAGTTGATTGAGAAGGAAAAAAATCCAAAAGTTTTTATTATTATTATGACCATTCCCATTATTTTCACAAGCTCAAAAGTTTTGTTGATAGATTTGTGTTTTTATTGGATCAAATCCTGATTATTTTATCAGAATGTTAATGGAAGATTACACACGAATTAATACCATAATTAATTCCATAAAGTGTAGCTAATCATTGGAAATGTTTGGGCATAAATACTGTAAGATTCTTTTAATAAATGCCATTTGTTCAGATTGGTAACAAACTTCAAAAACCAAGAGAGTGTGGTTTTATTTTGGGTTTAATTGCAAATTTCCCACAGAGTAATCAGTAAACACTTTGTAACACAACCTTTAATCATTTGGCTACACAGATTTGTTTGAAGTTTTTGAAGTTGAGATAAGGGTTAACACTGTAAAGAACTAGCAAACCTTAAAATGGAGTCCCTAGAGCTGTTTAGATTAATGACCCTCATCCAAGCTTGATATTTTTTAAAGGCAGGTTTCTAATTACTGTGAAATTTGTTCCAGAGTTATGCACCAGAGATTTGTACAAGCATCTGGGACAATATCTATTGAAAATAAAAAAATAATATGAGACTACCAGTAACTTCTAAAGAGCTATATGCTGTTTGCAATGCTCCTAGAGTGCTCACCATTGTAAAAGGCCATGTGCACTCTACCACCTATCTCATACTATTATTGTTATTAAATTACAGCTTCTCCAGGTTAGAGGGAGGCTATGTAAATTGTAGATATAAATTTCCAAAAAGTTATAGGAAACAAAACTAAATACAGCTCACATTCAGCCATGCTTTCAGATGGCAAGGGAAGCCTACCTAATAAAAAAGGTCACTGGTGTCTGAAAATTTTCATGTCAGCACCTCAATTTGAGATTAATTTTTCTTTTTAGCTACTGCTGTAAGTACACATTCAAAGTCAACTCCTACACAGATCAACTTCTGCTGCCTTAATTCTGACTGATTTGAACAACTTGAAACATATGTAGTTCAGCAGAAATCAGCAGAGAGTCCTGGTATTACTACTCAATATTCTACTCAATCTACTGAATAAGAATCTGCTTTAAAAAAAAAAAAAAAAAAAAAAAAAAAAAAGACTATTTCAAAATAGGCAGAGAACAGTGTGTTTGTATGCATTTCCTCTTCACTCATCTGAAAATAAGACAGGAAAAGAAGAAAACAAATATGAAAAGGTGCTATTTTTTCAGTAGGACAATTTTACCTCTTCAAAAGAGGGAAAAAAAGTCTTTCAAATTTATGTAGCCTCAACGCAAACAAATAAGTTCTGAAAAGAAATTATGGTACTTTAGCATAGCATTTTATTTTTGAGTGATGCTGGAAACATCTCACTTCCAAACATGCTGAGTGACCAGTACCAGAACTCCTTCCTTTTTGATCAATTTCACATGTGCCAATTTATTATATATATATATATAAAAGAATATACACGTTTTAGCAGACATTGTATACAACTCCAATCTCTCCCTTCAGAGAAAAGTTTACAAAAAAATTTGAAAGAGGTAAGATTAGTATCAGATATTACTATATTATCAATGAATTAGCAGTATTAATGAAACTGGCAAAGGGTGATTTCATTCTCTGACTATAATAGAGCACATCAATTTTAACAACTAAAGTAACCTTGTAAGTTTGATCTTCCTTTGCAGATATAATGCATACTTTTCAACTAAAACATTGCAAATCTCAAATTGCAACATCAAAATATGAATTTAAACTGTAAGCTAATGAGCACAGAAAGCAGGCAGAAGGGTAGATACTTGAAGACAGGAGGAAGTTTTCCTGATTTTGAAGTGTGAAAAATTTAACAACCAGTATTCAAGTTTATGGACTAAGCAGAAAGGTCTTTGGAAATCTACTTGTTGAGTACATGTTAACTCAGAGCTGATACTCTTTGCATGTTCTCTTAATCTCTTAAACAATTGTATAATCTTTTAAAAAATAAATTCTTCTATATTTCATCTGCACTCTAAATTTTTGGTGCAATACTGCAGTACATCACAGTGCTTTGTGATACCAGACCAGAATTTTGGTCTTGAATACAGACTCAAATGCTTCAGTTTTTAGTTCCATTCTGAAATTTGTGGAACTTTGGAGGATATAGTTAAAACTATGCTTGAATTCAAGGACATGCCTCTGATCCAATGTAATTCACAAGATAAACATTGCGGATCACTTTGGCAGGTATATAGGTATGTCCCTTGAAACAAATGTTCCTTATTCTCTAACTTTGAAAGCATTTTTTCATATTTCCCTGGCATGCTTTCATATTATTCCTGATCTGAATACTGGATATGGACTAAGTTACCTTTTATTTACCTGCGTCAAGCTGTTTGCCAGGGAAACATCAATGACTTTTTACATGTCACATGGCAACTAACATCTAGAAAAAAAAGCTCTAGGACCAGGATGCCATTTGAAAGCTCTTTTCAATTAGCATTCAGTTTCCATGTCTTAAGTCAAGAAGCATCTGCAAAGTGCTCTGTTCCCATACAACCTATTATGATTCTACACAAAGTGTGCATTATTGCTATCAAGAGGACTAAATGGGAAACAGGATCTAAGCCCTCATAGCACCCTAGAGCCTTCAAATATTTCTCTCACAACTCCCATCTAAAAACAATCCTTCCATTATTATTTATTTATTTTTCACAGAATCACAGAATTTCTAGGTTGGAAGAGACCTCAAGA
>NC_048907.1:14497260-14498790 GCF_011077185.1 Oxyura jamaicensis | reverse complement strand
ACTCAAAATTTGTCTTTGCATTACTCCATCAGAAGTCACTGAAAAGTGAAAAGAGCAGTATAAAAGTGAAGGAATTGGTAGGGCGGCTTTGTGTTCAGGTGTTCGTGAGAGAATGGAAACTTTAGGAAGGTTGTTGAATCATCTCTCAAGTGCTATATAGTCTTGCTTTTCTCCAGGCCATCTTAGTCATTAGCTGGACCAAAAATGATCACATGAAGATCTGAAAAGGTGAGGGAGAAGAGGAAAGGAAAATATATTTTTTTTTAATAAAAGGGAATGTGGAATAATTAAAACACACACACACACAGAACACACTCTGAAAACAGGAAGCTCACTGCTTCCAAATACAAGTAGAAAATAATAAAAATAAACATCAAAACATAATTCCCTAAAGTGTGATTATTAAGCCATGTATATTATTTGTTGTTGAGATGCTCAGGGCTGGAAGTGCGGATGCCTGCAACAAAACCATAGTAAATCTGACTATTCTCGATTATTTCATGCTTTGAGCAAAACACATCTTTTGAGAAGCAGTTTCAATTGCTCAGTGAAGAGCAAGGGACAGTTTCCACTGTATCATCGTAGAGATAAGCTAATAACTAAAAACTAATTTCTGTTTGTTCTAAAAGTTAACATTTATCACTTTTGGACTTACAAACACCTAAAGCATCAAGAACACAACCTGAAAGCAATATTTTGCTTTTCCATAACCTGTGGTAAAGAACGGTATTTGATAGAGAAAAGGGTTTTTGTTTGTTTTATGAAGCTCCTGGATACATTTCCCTTATGTAAGGTCTAATTTATATTAGTTTAATCAGCATTCTGCTGGATATTCATTTTTGTTAAATAAGGGCCAATGGAATTAATATTATGAGCAATTCCTGAACACTAACATTCACCATGATACAAGAAGTGCCTTTCACACTGCTCATAATTGCTAACACAAAACGTAGCAAAGTGCTAATTCAATCTGCTGCTGCCACAAAACGCAAAGGAATTACTTGTATGCAGTATAATCAAAGCCTTGAATGACCATGTGGTCAGTTTTAGGATTGGAATAATGTTATGAATCTAATAGGACAGAATGCAAATGTGCATATTAGGCACTGACCGGATCACTAGTTCCTCTTAACTAAGGCGGGCATTGACACAGGGAAGCTGAGGCTTAGGTAGCAGAGGCACAAGTAACAGTACAACTCAGCAACTAACCAGATGAATGGTGTGAATCTCCATTTTTCATCTCTCATACATAACTGGAAAGCCAGATGGCAACAAAATTTTAGTCATTAGCAACCTGGGGTAAACATGAAGAAATAGCCTACAGACAAAAGCCTGTAGAAGCTCACTGCATTTTAACTGTGTAACTCCCAAACTCTTGGAATAGTTTTATTTTATTTCAAATTATGTAATGAAATGATATTCAAGTAGGTTGTAAACTTGTAAACTCCAAGTGCTGTTATTGAGAATATAGATTATGGTAACTCGGTGGGAAAAAAAAAAAAAAAAAAAAAAAAAAAAAAAAAAAAAAAA